>NC_084979.1:18692156-18992156 GCF_963691925.1 Scomber scombrus | reverse complement strand
ATGTAACGCTTAATACTGTTGTAAATACATTAAATGGGTGTACCATCATTTTCCAAAACACTTGATGGATGGTGCTTTGTTTCCAGACATAAATGCAAACCATTAAAATCATTAATACAGAGTGAAACCAAGTGAATTATACAAATCCCTGAACTATTTATGGTACATATAAGATCTTTTATGCCCACTACTAACCTGAAAACAGGATGGAAATGATGAGGCAATATTAACAGTATTGACAGTAACAGTATAGCAACACCAGAATTACGTACTTGCACATTCATTCCCAGAGTGAAACACCAGTGCTATGCTGCCCCCTATTCTAGATAGATATTGTTATGTAATTTTCTTGGTCAAATTCTGAGATGCCTTACAGGTACATATAACTAGTCACATGAATTGAAACACAAAAGAACCAGAATTTTGTATCACAACAACAAGAAATAACAAGCTGAAGTCTTAATAGCTGAGTGTAGGAATGCATTTTTTCCCAATTTAAGTCTCTTAATATTAACATTTTTCTTGTCGAGAAATATAACAGATACAAACCTTACATGTCAGCAGTAAAAGAGAATAGGTGTGGGCAACTATTGTTAACATACTCAGATATCAACAATATCGGCAGACAGAAAGCATTCATCAGCCCTCTATTTTGAAATCCAGCTCCCACCTAATCTCCACCCTCCACTGTAATTCCCTTATTGTGTCCTTCTGTGAGCATTTAGCACAACATGCAAGACATTGATTAGACAAAAATTGTATCCATGATTGGCATGCGAAGGCGTTCCTGAGGTCAGTGGCCCCTATCTATGGCTATAAGCTGCAACGCTTACATGGTTGCTCATAAATAAAGTAGCAGAATTTCAGCCACTCCTTGTGTATGGTTGAGCACAGACTCGTAATCACGCATACACACACATTTACATAATACATGTAAAACTTTCATTACCCGGAGACAGTGTTTGACAATGCTAGGGATTGCATGTCAACCCTAACTTCCAGCATAAAACAGGATGTGTGTATAAATGCGTAGCATTACTGGAATCTAAATCAATTAAGAGATATGTGCATCCCTGGCTTTTTCTGGTGTCCCAGTTGAATATTTAAAAAGTCCTCTGAAGCATCTGTAGGTAAAGTAACCTTGGGATATGCATCATCAACAAATTGCCCTCACCTAACATGATGACAAAGTGCTATGGTATGCATCGCAGCAGAGATATTTGAGTCAGTAGGAGGCAGAAGTGGTGAAGAGAGGAATATGAAGAGTGACAGAATGAGGAATAAAGAAAAACACAATAAGACTGAGAGTGGAACGGAGTGTGAGAGAGCTTTGTTTTCCATCTGAAGGCCACAGTGTCACGTTCCCTCATGGTCATATTCACAACTGACATTATTGAGATGAAGCAGTTCCTTTTCTGAACAATAAATCAGGAATCCATCTCTGCAGCGAGTATATTCTTCTACTGTCATATGGTGTACACTGAAGTGCACATTAGTAATAAATCATAACCTCATTATCCTGCAACTAAAAAACTGTTTGTTGGATAAATTACATTTTTATGAACACAGCAGAGAAAACTTGTATGTGTTACCATGGCAACAAGCCTGGACATCATTCTAGCTCCCCTTTAAACAGCACTTCTTACTTTGTTGTCTGTACCATGTTTTCTGGTAATGGCTGGTAAATGCCACCAGTCTGTGAGGTCAAATGCAGTAATGGACCCGGCCATTACTTTAGAGATATGGCAACCTTGTTGAGTCTACCAAAGAAAGGAATTACCCTTAAGATTGGTAATCAGATGTAATCGCTATAATGCCACTAATAAAAAAGGTCTCTGGAAAAGAAACTCTTAAGTGAATGGTTCATTGGCCTCACAACAAACAACAGAAAGTTAACATCATTTAAATGAAACAAGTGGGAGAATATGAGATACCTTATTTTCTCGTGTTGCTTATAACATTGGCTAACATGCTTTTGTAAGACTAGTAAGACTTATGTCAACAAAAAACAAATAATGCCTGTATAATCACAGTAACAAAAGGGCTTCAACATCAACTAGCATGAGTAAAATACACCCTGTGTCTGTCTGTTGCTTGTGGTTAAATGTCCTGTTGTTGGTGTTAGTGTGTTTTTAACTAATTTTAGTGCTATCGTTGATGTCAAGGATATCATTATATGTAGGTTACTATAGGTTGTTTGTCTGGACATTGAAGCCTTACGTCTGTGCTGTCTACATAAAGAGTTTGAATAATTTGGAAGGCCCCATTGATTGTTCAGTCACCTGTTGATGGTGTGTAATTTGTGAATGGGCTTGTGCTGAATGTTAATTGCTTGTTTATTAATTTATTTATTCTTGTTGTTGTTTTTAAGCTACTGTATGACTCATTAGCTTTAATATATAATTAGAATATTGTGCCATGTAGGGGGTTTTTTGTATGCCAAGCACATAGATAATGTAATGATACAGTATGTGCATTGTTTCTGATTGATTTTCTGATACATTACACCCAAATGAAACTGAGCAACATTTCCCTAGTTTATACCTTGACTTTTTATATGCCCTGCCTGACCTGGATTTTGCATTGCTAAAATTAGAGTTTAGTGTTTAACTGGGCCCACAGCTAGCCCTGTTTGCTTAAATGGGCTACAGCTGCTATAGAACCTTGTGAACTTTATGTCTTAGTCATCATCTCAAATACTGCTTAAAGCTGCATAAACTTGAAGGCAGATAATTATTTTAAGTAACACTTAGCTGTGCATCTAAATGTGCAGTATCTAGTGGTTAAGAAATGTATGATCAAAATTAAGTACAGCTGCAAATAACAATTGCTTTCAATATTGTTTAATATGTCAATTGTTGTCATGATCAATAGATTCATTATATTGTCAATAAAATGTCTGAAAACAGTGAAATGTTCATTACAACTTCCCAAAGTCCATGGTTATGTTTGTCTGTCTGTTTGTCTTATTTTGTCTGAACAACAGACCAAAATCCAAAATCCTAGATATTCAGTTTGCTATGATGTACAGTATGGCAAAAAAGCATAAAGACATTTCACTTGAGAAGTCTAAAGCAAAAATATTTTTCCTGTATTTGCTTCAAGGATACCCATAGTGCTTTTCTTTATTTTCAATCATATAAATATAATGTTACAAGACTAAATGCTCATATTAAACCTGACCAAAATGTCAAAATAATGAAGAAAGCGTGTAGAAGAAATCTCTGAATGCAAAAAGTACAGGCTTCATACTGCTCTGGATGCTCAGTTTCTAATGTTTTTTTCTACTTTCAGCCCAGGCCTTAAAAAGACAGGAGCTAAGACTACCTGTTAGAGACATAAGTTGGACTGAGGGGACATATAAAGGGCCAATATAAGATAAATCTGAGTTTTTTGTACAGTGTATAAAGCTATTCTAATGAAGTCCCAGAATAAAAATGTAGAGATGGAAATGAGCATTATAGACTCTTTTTAGGAAATTACTCAAATTATTATTTTATTATAAAAATAGTTTCTGATTAATTTTCTGACAGTCAAATAATTAATTAATTGACTAAACATTGCAGCTCAATAATGAAGCATATCATACATCAAAACATTGGGTGTGATTTTGGATATTTGTCATTCGGTCTTGTTCTGGCAATTGAAGATGATATATAGTGCAGTTTCATTGCTGACTCTGTCATGGTTGAGGGTGATGTTGCATAATTTCTCCGATTCAAAATTTACACATCATGCCACTGAACTGACAATGACATTGGTGGCCACATCAGAGCAGGAACACAACATAGAATCCCAGTGGGATCGACTCGTAACTCAATATTACTGGAAGCATCTTCTGAACCAACAATGTCACCAGTTGACTTATAGTAACTTACTGTTAACTACCTTATCAGTGTCCCTATTTTTAATGTAGCACATGATGGTCTCTGCATGACTACATTGTCTAACATTTGCTGGGTATAAACATGCAAAAAGTGCAGATTACAGCAATAGTAAACATGTGCATGTGACATAAATACCCTTTTGAAAGGCAGTGGGTTGATCTAAGGGCTTTGTTTTCAACCCAGTGACTTTAACTATGGAAATTCACCTATGCTTTGTTCAGTGCTTATATGGCCTTATCCTGGCATATCCTCTAGCTCTTTATTTTCCTGTAGAGAACCTTTATCGTAAAACTATAGCCGTTATCTACTGCTTAATGATCTGAACAATTGTCCAAGAAATATTGCAACATCCATAATCACAGTCAGGGTGTTCTTTAACAGCCAGTACTGAGACATCTTAGCAAGCTCACTGCCTCAACCTTATTGCAATTACCTCATATCTGTAGATCTGGAAGTAATATTTCACCACTTTTACTCAGCTGCAAGGTAAGAGTTCAGTAAAGAAAGATTGTTAGATTGCAGACAGGCCATTAAAAGCAGAGATTGAACAGCGTGAATGAGCTTTTTGATCTCACCCTATGTTCAAAAGTAATTATAGACCTGGAATGAAAAGTGGATCATTCAATCAGTACCTATAAATGTTCAACTCAGGTACACGTGAACTAGTTTAATAAGCACAAGCGTAGCCCTCTACTGATGGACCCTGCCGCTCCTACACTGGCGAGCTTAAGTGGTTTCAGGATGAGGGCAGCTGCGAAGTGCTGCTGTAAACACTGCATGAGATACATGTAAATAGTAGGCATGTCCTGATTGGCCAGCTATGTACATGCAAAGTGACTGTATGCATATGATTGGAGGAGACTAATTACACATAGAGTCCAGTAGAGGGCTCCGTCGGTGCTTGTAGAACTAGGGTTACAATAATGTAACCTCCAGTCTTACAACAAAGCAAGAGTTATGCGTAAGTGGTAGGACATTTTTCTCAGTGGAGGAAAATAAGCAAGAATTGTGGTCGTCACCATAGACTACACTGCACAAAAACAAATTGAATGCAAATGATGCATGAAGGGAACCTTGAATGCATTCATGCATATCAAATAGTGCTGTAAAGTACCAGCAGATTTTTCATGTCAAGGCAGATTTGTGAGCAAACAAACAATATTTATGACAGTTCATGTGTCGCACTCTTGAAAAGCTGTATGCTGCTCTCATTACTTTCATAAAGTAACAATAAGACGTGTCGGTCATGCTCCCCCATTTTGAAATATTGTGTCTCTGTTCAAACAATTTCATGCAAAAGAAGTGTGGGATGACCAACCACAATAGTACGGGACATAAATGTTTTCTATAGCAAGCCTACTTTCTGATGAAATTAAAGGATTACGTATAAAAAACTGGGCCATATGTGCATTGAAGTCTGATTATCCTTTATTCTATTTGGAAATTGGCACACCCCACAGAGAAATCAGTAAGGCTGCTTACTATACTGTCTCCACTCTGGATCAATGAAGAGGCAAGAGGGGAGGACAGTAAAGCAGGGTGGGGTGTTGGTGTCATTTACTCTACAGGGACTTGCCCTTGAAAATAAACACCCCTTGCATTTCCACCAAACAGCATCCCATAAAGCAGCAGAGGAATCATAATTGACCATGAGTGCAGTGCTGGCTGGCTAAAGTACTATGAGGCGTGACATGACTTACAATGAGCCATAAGTCAGGTGCTCAGAAAGTCAGGTGGTTGCATCCCTCCTACATACCGTGACATCTAGCACTATGGACAGATTTGCAAAGACATTTGTGAACAGCACTCTTGACCATCACTATAGTCATGAAATGAAACACACCACCCGGGGGAAAATTAGTGTGAAATGAGCTATGGCCATACATTACAAGGTTGGGTTGTGTGCTAGTCATCCAGTCTAAAGAAAATGTGTTGAATGAGCATACTGTGTATCAATGCCTCACCCTATTCACTCTCTGTTTTAAGGACTTTAAGATTCATTACTGCTGCATGTTTGGACTTGCTAATTTTTTCTATAAGACTGCTTAGGCTAATTCAGAAATGGTTTGTGCACTATGTGATTTCATGAGGTTATTGTTGTTATTGTGTGTGTGTGTGTGTATGTGTGTGTGTGTGTGTGTGTGTGTGTGTGTGTGTGTGTGTGTGTGTGTGTGTGTGTGTGTGTGTGTGTGTGTGTGTGTGTGTGTGTGTGTGTGTGTGTGTGTGTGTGTGTGACCGATCAGGCATATGGTTTGTTCACAGTAGGTATGGACAGTTGCTCTCATGTGTGTGGATAAGATAAATCAATTCTGCTGAAAATTCCTGTGGCCAGCCCCTCCACCTGGGCTCCCTATGAACAGGCCCCCCACTAGCAGTCTGGACAGATGGGTGGGCTGGATGCAACACAGTACCAGAAAGGGAGAATAGACAGAAAGATAGATTCATGCAGCTGACTGCAAGGAGGGGATCGTTTTCACTATTGTTCTGGGCCTTGAATGAGAATGTCTTACAGAAAAACTTTAGCTCACGAGACAGCAAGTACAAGGATTTCTGAGAAATACATTCCTGGAAACTATGCAGCAATACAGACTCCTCTGTGACATTTATTGCTTCTTGTTTCAATGTGATATTACCTCTGTGTCTAATTTCAGAACCATGAAATCAATAACTAAAAACTTCATTCACGAAATGAGACATTGTCAAAATATATGAATGAAATATTTACTATTATACTAGTACTATATTTACTGGAATCATATTAGCCAGAAATATAAGATACTGATGCCTGGAACTGGAAAGACATAAATTCAGATATAGAAAAAGAAGAAATTGCTCAGTAAATGAAACAAATTGATTATGGTACAGAAATTAATCTTGACGTCTGTGAAGGGAAAGATAACTTTGGCCTAAATGTATAAAAGGAAAATAGGTGGATAATTACAGAGGAAAAGAAAAATCAAAGAGACCGAGCAAAAGGGAGCAAGACAGGACATAGGATCTGACCATTTTTAATGAGGTAAGCTGGTGTTACAGTATGCAGCAGTACTTCTCTCAGTAATAATTAGCGTCAGTGATGAGTGGGTTTCTCTGCCCTGGCCCCCTGCAGCACCAAGCCTGTCTAGTCCTCACCCTCAGCCAGCCTGTCTGAGTAAGTGCTGGGACAGGACGAGATGGTGCACTGGCCCACTGCTACCCCTGGGACACCATGTGACATCTGCTCCCTCCAGCTGTTGTAATTGCATTAACGCACACAGTATGACATCTGGCAGTGTTGGAGTTGGAAGTGCAGCTGTGCACATGAATGTGTGTGCAGAATGTGGCTAAACACAGATGTAGGCATACATGAAAAATGAATGAATCAAAGCAAAGCAAATACATCTTGTTTATAAATATGTATGTATAAACATTCATCATCATTAGCATATTGTGCTTTGTGTAACACTATTCAGGGGAAGGTCCCAGCGTATAGTTTCTAATTACAAAAAGGCTGAACTGCATTCAGGTTGGGTCTCAAAGTCAGAAATAATCCTGGGACATGCAAGGACTTAAACGATAATGAAAACTGTTCATAGCCCACAGGTTCTTTGCAGCTTTCAACAGCTGAATCTCCTCGGTCTGTTGCTGTAAGTCACCACAGTGTGCTGTGTAGGTGCTAGTCGAGATATATTTCCCCCAGAGCAGGTATTGTAAACATGACCCACCTGCCCAACACCTATAGTCACGCCCGCCGATAGGGGGGGGGACAAACGGGTCTGTTGTCCCGGGCCCAGGATAGGGGGGGGGGGGGGCCCAGAACTGGGCCCACATTAAATGATGGAATAATTTTTTCAAAATAGGCCTATTTGTGGAAAAAAAATTTAATATTTGAGTTACATAAAAGCTTTTAATTGTTTTCTTCCTAATCCTAAATAGTGGTCAAGAACCCCCCCACCCCCAACACAAAAATGGTTTGGCCACTGATCAAAATTTGATGTTGTCATTTGAAGTTCAGTACGCTAAAAATGTCCGGTCAGCCCAAGTCCGGTGCTCAGAAAAGTAAAGAAAAGATAAGAGGAAAATAGAGGCCTTAGAGATTTTCTAAACAAATATTTAAAAAAAGGTGGTGACGGTGAAGCTGGAACTAGTAAAGTCAACGTAGAGCAAGGTAAGAAACAGCGCAGCCAACGTTTACCGGCAGCCTTGTAACGTAACCTAACTGGCCAGCTCTAATGTTAACGTCCGCAGAGAGTCTGAGCAGGATGGATCAGAGACTGATCAGACATTTAATATCAGCGATCCTGCATTATGGCCCACTAAAATGACCGAGTCTGATAGAGTAGGAGTAGGAAGAGCAGAGGAGAGGTAGTGTTGGGGAGACTTAAACTACATGTAGTTGAACTACATAGCTTAACTACAATTAGCTGTAACTTGCTGGTAGTTAAACTACATTCATATGTTGTGCTGCGTCAAGTATGTCAACTACTTTTTGGGTCATTTTTTGTATTTAAACTACTCAATTTACAAACTACAATTTTGGTCAATAACATGAAATATTATTATTTTATTTTTTAAGATTTTGTTTGCTTGGACGCCTTTATTTAGCAGCGTATATGGCATGTGCTCTAACCACTCGACCACCTGCACATGAAATATTTCTTATTAAAAAAAAGACCTATATAATATAAATGTTAATTAAAAAATTTTTTTTGAAAAAAGGCATGAATCATGTCATGACATGCCAACATTGTTGTTGAAGACACACCGATCTAGAATATGTCTACCTCTTTGGGTTTTTTATTACATTTTTTGTAGACTGATTTACATTTCTGATTTACATGTGGGTATTGGGGTAGGCTTTTCATTTTCTCTTTATATTACCCAACATATCTATAGATTACCCAACATGTCTATGGTGAACCTACAGTATGTTGACCAGCTTTTTTTCTTTAAAAAAATAAAACTGAGTTGAGAGGCATATTTCTGCTGGCATGTGAATTTTTTGTAGGCTATTATATTTAGTTTCATATACACCACATGTTGATTTATTTAACACTGAGTTAAATGAGTATAATGAGTATAAGTAGTTGGTAAAGCTACTTTTTTTAGCTGTAGTTTTACAAACTACATTTCTCTAGGGGTAGAAATGGTAGTTTGTTCAAACTACTGCCAGGCTGAACTACATGTAGTTTTACAAGCTATGCTTGCAAAGTAGCTTCCCCAACACTGACGAGAGGAGAGGAAGAGCAGAGGAGAGAAGAGGAGAGGAAAAGCAAGGGAAAAGGAGAGATCCGGGTGCGTGGGGGCCCATCTAAGATTATCTCGTCCCGGGCCCAGGCAAGACTGTCAGCTGGCCTGCCTATAGTAACTGAAGCCAGAAGAATATGATCAATGAGTCCCATCCAGTGTCAGAAAGAAACTGTTTTTTTAAGCGCTGTACTTAAGGAACATTTTAAGGTATTTGTACTTAAGTACTTTGATGAGGTACTTTTACTCTTTTTATTTTATTTACACTTCCTGTCAAATTTGCATGCACTTATTGTAAGTCACTTTTTCACAAAAGTGTATGCCGGATAAATGTAATTTAATATAATTATGAGTACATTTTGCTTATAATACTTATGTACTTGAAGTAAGAGTTTGAATAAAGGATTTGTAATGGAGTATTTTTACAATAGGTATCACTGCTTTGACTTGACCATCTCAGTGTGTTGGAGCAGTATGGTAATCTCTTTCTGCTTAGGCTCTCCTATGTAATAAACTGGCTTGTCTTTGAGATCAGACTTGGTGAGGAGGCACATGATTCCTGCGACAACGTTTTAGACAAGCCTTACTTCCTCTCAACAAAGCCTAAGAAAGAGAAATTCATCTAGTCATCATGGACCACTCATGACTCACCATGGCAGAACTTCGACCCCTCCTTTTTCACACCACAAAAATACCTGCTTATTGCTGAAGGTCTCACAGATTAATGGTTTTAGATTAAACTTTCTAATAATTCTGAATGGATTTACACACACAAATGCTGCACTGCTATTTATGGTCTAGATTCACTTCCTTTCCCCTTACCACAAACATTGCGGTGCTATCAACAACATCAAATACTCTGCCTCTTTAACTTATCACCTTGTCTTCACCTTTTACAGGCTCACATGGCAGGCTGCCTAAAACTGGGCTGATATTTATCTGTGCATCAGCTTCAGTTACTTATATTCCCCATAGTGCCTTGTAATTTAAGTGTCATGTACAGAGCACATGATGGCGACACGTGTGAAGTGTCCCCTCATACATGTTACTGAAGGGCTTTCCGCATGATGTGCTGGACAGAAATAGCCCCTCTTTAAATGAACCATGAACAGTGCCTGGCGCACTGGAGGTCTGAAGATAAAGAGGGCTCCTAATGATGCAGTGCACATATGCATGTCTGCATGAGTCATATAGAGCTCATATGACAGTCATTATCTTTTCTCTTAATTTTCTGTTGGAATTGAAGAGGGACCATGAGCTTGTGTCAAAGACCATAACAGTAATGGATCAATACTGAAAGGGTAAGATGTCAAATAAATCACCCAGAACTGTTTTGTCATCACACACCTACTGCACACTCTCGTCAAGCTGGGACCTGTATGCATGTGTGTGTGTGTGTGTGTGTGTGTGGGTGTGGGTGTTGGTGTGGGTGTGGGTGTGTGTGCGTTCATGTGTGTGTGTGTTGCAAAGGCTGATAAGAGTTGCTTGGACATGTCCTCTGGATGTCACAATACCCTGAGGGAGAAGGTGTCACAGAAGCAGATATCAGGCAGAACACGGGCTGCTCTGCTCTGTGAGTCCTCTCTCCTCTCTGTGGCTTCACCTCCCCACCCCTATGCTTTATTATTGTGCCCTCGTACAGCCATTATACATTCTTTCCATTGACTTGCATTATTTTTCATCCCATTCATATTAAGGGCTTGGTCTGGTTTGAAAATATTACCTGTTCTGATACAATACCTCAAGTCTTGAGAACCAATACCAAAAAGTAAACATTTTTAGGCATGCATTTCGGCATTCTGCACTTTGGTACAGACTGAAATATCTCAACCACTATTGGATGGATTGCCATAACACTATTTTTTATGTTTATGCTTCCCAGAAGACGAGGCTTTGGAGGTTCCCTGACTTTTTCTCTAGCGCCACCATGAGGCTGAAATTTGTGGTTTTAAATGAAACATCTCAACAGCTATTAGATGGATTACCATAACCTTGGTACAAACATTCATTAGTTAATTGTACCCCAAAGATGAATGTACACTTTCACTTTTCTAACGCCATCATTAGATCAGAAATGTAATTTGGCCGATAGTTTGGTTTGACTATACTTGCAAAACTAATAATCTTCCCATAAGCCTGTATTTTGTGTTTTTTGCTAAATAGAAAATTAGACAATTGAGATGGCAATCATGGTACACATTACACCTACTTAGCATCAGCATATTAGTATTGTCATCGGGAGCATATTAGCATTCTGATTTGAGCATTTAGCTCAAAGCAAAGCTCTGCCTAAATATAGCCTAACAGAGCTGTTAGTGTCACTCTTAGCTTGTTTGAAGCCCTATGTTATTAAAACATCCAGTTAAATGGTTAAACATTTTGGGAAAAAATGCTCATGTTCTTATGTTCTGAGAGTGAGATGAGGAGATTGATCTCATGTCTGAATGTTAATTAGGGAGCTGGAGTCGCATGTTTAGCCTGGTGTAGCATAAAGGCTGGAGAAAACATTTAGATGGGCTCTGACCACAATTAAACAAACCAACAACAAAACAATTTATCTAAGGAGTGTTACACTATGGATAAAAACAATCATCATCTTAGAACATCTATGGCTACAGCGGTTGTTGCCAAATGTAATTAAAAAACACAGGTTTTGGTTTTGGTCACTGTACAGGCACCAACTTGGTAACCTCACTGTGACATTTTTTCATTTCACATTTAGCTTTGGAGGTGTTTGTAATCTTACCAATAGGCCATAAACAAACATATCCACAGACATTAACCCATGCCAATGTTGGACGATAAGTCAAATAATCTGCGAGAGAAAGGTATATGTCTTTTATTGCCAAATCTAAGATATCATTATCAAAAATGTTTGTTTATCATATTTGTTCATATTAAAGAATTAGTTGACATATTTGATTTATAAAAACATAAATTTTAAATGTCAGCTATTGGTTCTTGACAGTTCATGGTACAGAATAATTTAAATACCAAGATTTGATACCCAGCTCTAATCACCTTAATAACTTGACACGCATACTGTAAACACACACACAGTTCAACAGCCTGGCATCTTGCCTAGAACTAATCTGAATGTCCCACATCAGATTAGTGATTTCTCTGTCTCTCTTACTTTGGCCTCGATTCACTGTGGGATGCTGTTGACTGTCTACAAAATATAGGGCTATTTCAAGTAACTCGCAGCCTTGTCAGGGTTCTGAGCCAGGAGGAGAATGAGCTTTATCTCATAATGACTTCTGTATTGTTTTTCCCTTCTTTTTTTATCTCTCTGCTGGGGTTTTGATTATGTAACGCTGTTCACAGGAACATAGAGATGTGACTTATAGTGACATCGACATACACGCATATGCAAAAAACACACATAAACATGGTCACATGCTGACACACATATACACACTGTATGCACACACAAACACATGCAAACACATACATCACAACGAAATGCAAATCAACACAACGCAAATCAACAAACAAATTCTTACACAAACTGATAAGAATATCATGTTGTTGTCTTGTTTATTGTGGTAAGATGCTGATTTCTTTTGATACATATGTATTCAGCTTTAGGTGATGGTTTATATATAGTTCTGTTTGGATTTATATACAATTAACTTGCTTCATTATCCTCTTTGGCACATTATAATCTAATCCGTATTTTACTGTTAGCATGAACACCAAAGTACAGTAATTAGTTGGAAGTATTAATTATATCTGTACGGTCAGTCAGTGTTTAACCAATTGCAGTATTTTCTAATGTGGTTAAGTGCAGATGGACTATCTTGGATTAGAGCAAAGTTACTGTATTAGAGACAAAATTGATTTTAGAATAAGGAGAGAAGAGAAAGACATGGATAAGTGGGAAAAATAAAATAGGTGGTTTTGGGAGGTGGTGGAAAAGAGGCAGAGAGAGAAAAGGAGAGAGTAAAATAAGTGTAAATCCAAGGAGTGCATGCTCTGATAAGCAGGGCTTAGATGCAAACCTACATGTAGTCATGGGTTATCTTCCAAAGAGGTCCCCAAGCAGGCTACACTCCTCCTTGCTTGACCAAACTAACAAGAATTTTAACAACTCTGAAGTCAGTGTCTCCTCAAAACTGCAACAGTCGACTTGAAACTGTGCACATAGTATTTCACTGGACACAGGCTTGTTAAAGTATTTTACAATCTGGTAGGTGAAGACACTCAGGTTCTTGACAGGGCCACAGTAAAACGTTATTGTGCTGTAACTTATACCATTCGGTATCCTGTGTTCAGCAAGCAATCGCCAGTTACAAAAGAACATTTTGAACATAACCCTAAATTAAGGATTAAGTTACTGAACATTGCAGCTGACCTCAAAATTATGTAAACTGACGTGTAAGAGTAGATGTTTCTTTGATTGTGGGTTTCCTTTAAGTCTTTTTGTCCCTCAGCTTCAGAACCTAATGACTTTTACCATTTTTCTGTATGCATTCATTCTTTACAACTTTTTTCCCTTTTTTTTTTTTTTTTTTTTTTACTACTTTAGACATTGGGGTAGTGAACAATGTCAGAAATGGTTGATATCTATACAACCAATGAGTTTATGATTTTTATCGTTTATTAGAGCACAAAATTGTTGGCAAGAGAAAAAACGTTCTTCATAGATCTTGCTCTGAAAGTGCATCAGAACCCCTTAAGGGTCCAAGGTCCACCTATCACAGGCTCACAATATCCTGTGGGAAAAACAGCATCTGGGCAAAAAAAAAACAACAAAAAAATAAAACTCATTTTAGTAAGAGTAAGCAGGTGAATCCTTTCCTTGGTTCTGAACTATCTCCTCCATCTTTATACTCTATCCCTGCCTTCCAACTTTGGTCTTCTCCTCCCTTCTTCATTCCTTGAACCAACAGAGGAGGAGTGATTTTCAGAGGATCTTGATCTTCATCTCTCCTCTCACATGGCATAGAGGCTACATTCAAAGGAAAAGGAAAAAAAATATACATATATGTATATTATAAAATGTAAAACTCTGGCAAGGGCAGCATGACATCATGTATATATTGAATTTAAAAATTTGAAGAGATACATCTTTCTGCATCTCTCTTTCTGTCTTTAATTAGTGTATTTGTTTGCAATTGAATGTGTGTTTCTTTTGAACTGTATCTTAAACAATTCTCAGAACAAGATTATTCATTGATGGTGCTGCAGTCATCAAAGGAAAAATAATGAATCAAAATTTAGTTTTTTTATCTGTCTGGCATCACATAGACCACTTTCATTTCACATCTTGCTCAAAGGGTTCATATACCTTTTTTATTATTCATTTATTTGCTCCTTAATCTTGCAACAGATCAAAAGAAATGATAAATTCCACCATGTAAAATTCTCTCGCGATTTGCTGTTAGGCTTTTAGTAAATCATACATAAATGGTTGCTATTGATGACACTGATCAGAGGACCACCAAAACTATTTGTTAAGTCTTTATTGGAATCTTTTTCATCTCTTCAGGCTGAAAGACTCATAATGGCTCTTGTTAAATTGTACACTAATAACAGTCCAAGTTTAGAAAATGGAAATACTCTAAATTGTATTCAGTGTAATGCTTCGCAAATGTCTCCATCTTGGCAGTATTAGCAGTCACTGAATTCTTTAAAATCCTGTAACCTAACCTAACTTAATCCTGTAAGTGTGTTTGTGCCCAGATGGTCTGTTTGTGATTAGTGGACTATGTGCATGTGTTGATGTAACCCTCAGTGGTCATATTTTTGTGTTGTTCATCGGTCTATTGTTGTAAAAACATCCTACACCCCACTGAGCACACTATTCAGGATACAAAAATGATTATTTTCTCAATAAATCATTCAGTACTATAATTTATATTTTAAAAAGTAGTGACAATGCCCATCACAATTCTCAAAATCCTGATTACACAATCAAATTACTTGTTTTATTCCGCCAATAGTTTAAAACCCAAAGATGTTCATTTGACTATCATTGAAGTCGGATGAAAACAGAAAATAATCACATTTGAAAAGCTAAAACAAGTGAATTTTCTGATATTTTTGCTTAAAAATGACTCAAACTCAAACTAATTAAACTGACCAATCACTTCAGCTCTAAGCACCGTTCTTCTTGCTGTCTTTCCACTGTAGTCTCAATCTTTTTTACCTCTCTCCTCAGACAATAAAATATATGAAATTTATTGTGTATCATTATATTTAATGCAGTTAAACGACATAATGAAGCCCAAAAGGCCAACTTGTTGATTTTTGTGTTGATTCGACAGCTTATTGAATTGTCATTTGTGTGCTTTGTCGTCCAAGTTCTTTAGATCATTGCATTGTAATCACCTGCTTGGTTTGAAATCCTGGAGAACTTACTCAGTCTTAGGTTGTCAGACACATTTTCAGTGCTGCATGATTCATTTCCCTAAGTGCTTAATTTAATGTGTATTGTATTGAGTGTGTTTGAACCAAATACAGAGTGAACCAAAGTGGATTTGGTATTTAGCTGCAGCAAATCATCATGTCCATATACTGTATTATACTGATATACTGAAGGCATGTATTCAGTTGGATGCTGGACAAAATGCCAAGGTTTGACTGCTGGAGCAGGATGGATGACTGATGAGACCAACTCAGTAGGTTTAGTTTTATGACATATATTGAAACTATTGCAAGTGCAGTATAACCTGTCACCTGTAATCTGGTTACCAAACACTTGAACCCACAATAAAACAATGAAACAAAATTACATCAAAGAAGAATGGGTCTAAAATAATGAAACAAACAAACAAAAGTACACCCTTGGGGGATTGAATTTATTCTCTATGGTGTTAACATGCACCATTAAATCGTGACATTTCAGCATCAAAATCTCGTATTCTCTTTGTGAAGTGCAAGCCCATCCACGACTCAAGCAGAAGCAGCAAATCTATCCAACTTGATGTTGTTGATACATCACACTAGATTAGATTCACATCTAGCCCAGGTGACAGAATAAAATGTTGGCATTGTACGTTTCTGCAAACCGTGGATATGTTGAATGTCTATGTTTTATATGTGAATCTCTACTTTTCAGTATTCAGTAAATGTTGTATGACAATGTTTTAGGATGTGACAACACTGTGATTAAGGTCTGGTTTCAACAATATGTATCAGTTCAACATTAAAAGAGTTGACTTTCTCATTATGAGGAGGAGAGGTTGGTCTGGTTGGCTAGAAACTTAGAAAGATAGAGAAGTGGAAAAGCATTAAGCAACACAGGGCACTGTTTGATACCACCCCAAGACCACTCCTGTTTCAACTGACAAAACTGGGTGTATTTAGTGAGACGTCAAGACATTCTCAGCAGTTGTTTTACATTTTATTATTCAAATTCTTTATTTTAACCCAACCATAACAAAGCAGTTTTTATGTCCAAATCTAAGCAGATGTATAAAAACAGAGTAATAAAACATAACTATTGAAGCAATAATGGCATTGAAATGTAAAGACTGAACATATCTGCTTTTAGCACAATGCCAAGTCACATCACACTATTAGATTTTCATGAATTAACATCATTATTATAACAGTGTACATGAACATCCACAAACAAATCAAGAACATTGATGAGGGTTGTTTCTTACCGAAGGGACACAAAGCAGGGCTCTCCTAAAGCCTCAAAATGGTGACTGTGTGGCTCCATGGAGCAATTACCAAAAAAACTAATGAGTGCATTGCATTTCACAGTGTATACAGCTATGGTTGGTGCACAATACACACATTTTTTTTATTTTTCTGACAAACTACTAGAGAAGGAAAGCATTCACTCTTTCTGGCTTGGAAGATGAAAACTCATCCTTTCACTTTAACATCCAATGAATTTCTTTCAGATGCTTAAAAATATACAGATTTCTTTCCTGCAGCATTCTCACTCTCACCAGTAGCCCTTTATGCTAATAGGGTTAAAAATGCCCCTATAAATTACACGCTCAGCATAATCACAAATCATTAAACTGTAAGAAATTGTGTTTTGGACTGCCTTTGCCGTTTGAAAAAAAATGTGTGTGGGTATGGAATAGGCATGAAAGACCCCTTGTGACTGTCCTGTTTTGGTAACAATTTTGTTTGGACAAATTACCCCCCCCCCCTGCTTTGGCACACAATAGATATACGGACAGCATGTATTTGAGAGGTGACAGTTTGTCAATAGGGAATTTGCCATGTTGGTTTATCGATCTGAGTTATCAGTCAGGGGCTGAGTCACATAAACTGCTCCCCAGGATAGATATTTAGCAACTTGGGGAGATGTCGAGCTATCCAAATATTTCTCCTTCCACCCACAGAGTGGAAAATGTTTGTAATGTCATAAAACTTTGCAGAATAGAGAAAGACCAGCTCACTCATTTCACGCAAATAATCATCCAGCATAATCCAGCCATAATTAAGTTGTGATGGGGAGAGTGTATGCCACCAGCAAGACCAAACAGAAGATGAAATCAATGACTCAAACTGTTCACTCATCATTCAACCACCAAAGTCATTAAGCCACATTTCCATTCATGAACAGAGCAGTCATCATTTGTTTGTTCCATTTGAGAAATGAGACAATTTGCCATCTGGCATATGTTTTGTGCTTTAATTCTAACATATAGTATATCAGGTTTTTATCCAAATGCTGTAATTGTATAACATCTTCAGTTTGTTAGACTAAGATAAATTCAACACACACACACACACACACACACACACACACACACACACACACACACACACACACACACACACACATTATATATATACATATATATTGTATATGGGTTCAATCCCAGGAGTATGGATTTTGGGAAGAAATATACGCATATACAACCATACAATAAACATAAGACTCATTGTTACTGGATTTCACTTAAAAATACCCAGATTTCTTTTGAAAAAGGAGCTCATATTAGCAGGTTTAACTGAGTTGTATTTGCAATTAATGTCCCTAAACAACAAAGATGAATTGCTGCAGGAAGATGCTGACCACCATGGCTTACTGGAACAATGCACTTTTTTGTGTCTTCAAGTATGGGGGAAGCTGCTGATATCTCTATAGTCCATCTAATTAAGTAAAACAAAGGGGTAAACTACAGAGTGGCAAATGGTTTAAAATAAAAACTGAAAATAACAAACCCTGGAGACTGTTGAATAAATAGACATGAATGGAATTTAATAAATGCTCATTACTTTTCAAAACACACCAAATTTCATATTCCAGTTTTCTCCTGTATTAGATGAATACAAATAAAATAAACCAAAAGCTTCATAAAATCACATTTTAGTCACACTTTAATCACACATTAAACTTATCGAACCTTATGGCATCAGTTCATGAACGCTTGTAAGTTAATCATGCCTGCATGTGCTTGTGCATACATCTGCATTTGTATTGGCCAGAATGAGTTTTGAGAGGCATAGATTTCAATCTCCAGTGTAATAGGACTCCGCTTGCATTCTGTGTGAATGTGTGATTGTTGACCGGCCAGCAGGAATTTGATATCTCCCTTACCTCATGACGGGTGTGCACACCCTGTATTTTCTCCTTAATAGAACGTCTATTTTTATGTATGCAACCATAGCATCTCTCTATCTCCCACACTCTCAGGCACACATATGCACAATATGAAGGGGATTGCAGGACTCTTTCAGCAATAGCAAAACCAATTTATCAGCTGACAAAGGTTGTTTGAATACATCACTCATCTATTCCAGCCATCAAGCCAATTTATATCATATTCATCCCAGTAACACGCACAAGAACTGACCTACAGACACACAGTACTGTATTAAGCAATTGAAATCCTACAAGTATACACTTGTGCACACGCACAAGCTGATGCACTTGACCTTTACCCCTTAAGCTATTTGCCTAGTTGGCAGTGCAACGCCAGCTTGGTGTTGCAGGAGGGAAGGTAAGTGATTGAGGCAGTTTGATAGGGCTTATTGCACCTTATTCTCCAGACCAGTTTAAACCTCTTACATGTTGATTAAAGTCCCACAATCCATCTGTGAGATATAGCTTGGCTGCTGTATTAGCATTAAAGGTCATCACGTCCTCGGAGTGTCCTGCTTTCTAAATTCTCACTGTGTCTCTCACTTCAATCAGCCGTAATCATATTGAAGGTCCAAATATAATAGTAAACAGGAGTACAAATACACCCACATTTTCACATACTCACTGCACATATTTACAGTGCCAGCTGATATTGGCGCCATTCCTATAATGTAGCTGGTTAGATTATAATAGAAAATGTGCTGTAATTAAATTGAGTCCTGATGCAATTCAAGCATGCTTTTTATATATTTTGCTTTCAGCAGCTGGTGCCTTACAGCGATTAGCCGCCAAGCAGTGTCTGCCTGACAGCATTCATCTAGAGATGCATGTGATAAACATGCATACTGTGTTTGTATGCAAGTCTCGAGTGTGAAGGAGTAATGGGCATGAAGAAAGACAAAGCCTATGAAAGTCTGCTAAAAAATGCATCATGCCTTTTGGTCAAATGCCAGCACAATGACTACAGATGCTGGTGTACCTTCACTTCTGAAATTAAATCTGCAGCCAATTAATATACACAAGGAACACAGGGTGGATTTGAATAACCTCAGGTTTGGAGTTGAGGTAAAAAATAAATACTGTTGTATTTTCTTTAATCAAATTACCATATTTCATTAAATTGGCCATAACAGAAACCTTAGGCTGAATCATACACACACTTTTACTTAACACCTTACTCTCTTTTGAACTCAAAAACTCACTCAACTGATACTCAGTTTGTACTAAACCCTTCCTCCATCTGCTTCCTCTTTGATTTTCCACTGAGCTACATAAATGTGTTCTCATCACAGCGTGCGGAATCATTTTTCCCTTTGATAGAATTGTATTAATTCAAGTCACATTATTATGGTCCATTCCGAGTCCCAGGTTTAAGGTATTATAGTGTGATGTTTCTGATGCAAAGCTCTCTTTTTCCTACCCAAATATTGTGAATTTTCCATGAGACATATTACATAACAACATTAACAAAACACTTGCATGCATAGTTTATAATGCTTACATTTCTTTGTGGATGCAGAATATTAAAATATATCAATATCTGTTAAGTGGAAGGAATTACAAAAGAATTACAAATAAAAGTAAAAGTTTACATTTACTATACAGTATATATGACTATTTTTGTACAATAAAATTGTATTTAAACATTCATTAAGCAAAATTATTATTATTTTTTTTGTGCAAAATAATAGGCTCAGTGTGATGATATGGTAAATTCTACTCAACATGTATACAATATTTCCCATAGAGTTGTGAGAGTTAATGAATACTAGAAGAAGATTAATGTACTCATCACCTAATCCACGCCACAAGCCTCTCTCCTGCCAGTCCATGAGGTTTATCAATTAAAGTTACATCAACAAATTTAATAATGTCCAACAGTTAAAACACAGGGGGATGGGCCACTACATCACTCACATTGATTGTGCGATAATGATGCCTTCAATCTCGGTCCGACACATTGCTGTTATGTAAGTGACTGTATTAATAATATATGTTATTCTTTATTAACAGTATTGACTATGAAAACATACATCTGTTGGTTCGGATCACGATTTCAATCAACATCTGTCACTACCTAACCTAACTAATGAAGGCAATAATACGAGATGAGGCAGTACTCCATGGAATTGCATAGTCTTTTCCAGTGTCTGCGTGAATGACAAACAACATAATCAAAGTGAAAGTAAATAGTTATGAGTTAATCATGTCTTTGATCCTTTATCACATTGACAGCTGTTCGAATGGTGCTCAGTCATGTGCAGACGAGTAGAGATGCTGCACAGAACCTGAGTTGCAGGCAGGGCTTTGCATAAGAGGTGGGGGTTTGTATGGAGCCACTCGATCAAATGTTAACTCATTTTACTAAGATATTGTTAATGTATGCCAATAAGGAGTTATCAATTGGTCGTGCATATAAATGTTGATTGAGGCAATTAAACTCCACTGATATGAGGCATC
Source organism: Scomber scombrus (assembly GCF_963691925.1). Lineage (NCBI taxonomy): Eukaryota > Metazoa > Chordata > Actinopteri > Scombriformes > Scombridae > Scomber > Scomber scombrus. The sequence continues at coordinate 18,971,021 of NC_084979.1, read as the reverse complement.
TTCATTAAGACTTGTTGACAGATAGGAGAGAGGACAGGTGGTGGCAGATATTTGATGGAAACTGATCCTGGAGGTCAAGGTGGTGATGGGGAGAGGTGGGTTGTGCAATAGTAGGTCTGGAACAACAAATTGCAATGATATTTAAAGAAAAGCAACCAGGGACTGATTTGCTTGAGAAACATAGGCAAAAAGATAATTTGTCAAGAATTGTGATACTGGTATTCATATTACTCACTCCTTACATACTCCTCACTTACAAGAACCTTCACAACCTGGCACCATCATATCTCTCGGAACTGATTCACATCTACACACCCTCCCGAACTCTCCGATCCTCCTCTGCCAACCAGCTCTTTGCCCCATCTGCCAACTTAACTACCATGGGGTCAAGAGCTTTCAGCCGATCTGCCCCCCGCCTTTGGAACTCTCTCCCACCAGACATTTGCACTTCGGACTCTGTTTCCACCTTTAAATCCCGCCTGCACCTATTCAGAGTGGCATACTCTGTCTCACACTAACTATGCAATCACGTTCTTGTTTATTTGTTGTACTGATGCACTTTATAGTCACATTCATATTTATTTCCTTATCTTTGCACTAAACGTTACCTGATTTTTATTGTTTGATGTACTGTTGTCGTGTTTTATGTGCCTTGTAAGGTGTCCTTGAGTGCTTTGAAAGGCGTCTTTAAATAAAATGCATTATTATTATTATTATTTTATGATAAGAAAAATCCTTGAATTACAGAGATTAGTGTCAGAGTCTTGTTAGACTAGATGTTTTAGTCTTTGTTGTAATCTCAAACAAAGACTCTAACTTGAACTATTGGCTTCAGTTGCTCCTGATAGCTGGCTATCACACTGGCAAGTAGTAGTGGAGTAATTTCCATTGTCTGAAACAGTATAGATGACCTTACAAGCATTACACACTTTGTGTCTTTGAGCAGTATGTGGTGATTCATGTTCTTCATTCAGAGTCCCTTGAGGCAAATGTGTGAATTGTGATATTGACTTGACTGCATTGCGCTGAATATGCTTTAAGTGCTGTCCGTTATTGAATGACAAGAAAGATTTATTTTTCTCCACACAAACTGCACATCTTCCGACTTCCGGTTTGGGTGAGCATGTGAAGGCAGCATCGTCTCAGTCTCCAGCAGCGACAACTTTGAAAACTTACTTTTTCTTCAAAAAACCCCACCCAACTAAAACTAAAAAGTGCTTTTAACAGAGCCCCAAACACATTAGACGAATGCCAAGAAAGAAGAAAGAACCTATAATGGAAAAAATGGAAGAAACAGAAACAAACGCGGCCGCCTCTTCGACAGACGATAGCAATGTGCTAACTAGCATAGCTACCTTGCTAGAAGAGCGCATAGCTAACATGCTAGAAGAGCACAGAGCTAGCATTGCAACCGATTTCAAAGCTACATTCGCGACCCTGGAATCAAGGCTCGACAAAATACAGACAAAGATTACAGACCACGGTCAGCGAATGGACTCACTGGAATCTCACGTTGAAGTGCAAGATCAACGAATTCAAGCCCTGGAGGAGAGGTGTGTAGCACTAGCAAATAGCAACACCAAGCTAACAGCTAAAACTATCGACCTCGAAAGCCGTAGCCGCAGAAACAACATCAGGATCATTGGCCTCCCCGAGTCAATAGAAGGACCCAGGCCCACAAGCTTTTTTGCCGACCTTCTGGCCGAAGTACTCGGCGACCAGATCCTTCAGTCCCCCCCCGAGCTGGACCGAGCCCATAGAGCGCTCACCGCTAAACCACCGCCAGGCTCTCGGCCCAGACCGGTAATAGTTTGCATCCATCGCTACCAGACCAAGGAGGTGATCATTCGAGAGGCTCGTAAGAGGCGAGGGAAGCTCCAGTACCGAGGGTCACCAATCCAGATCTTTGAGGACTACACGCCTGAAGTCGCCGAAGAACGAGCTAAGTACCGGACGGTGATGGCTGAACTTTACAACCTAGCCCTCCGGCCAACGCTTCTCTTCCCGGCCCGCCTACAGATTACTCTGGAGACCGGCGGCCAAATACCAACAAGCCCCGAGGCCCGATTAGCTTAGCTTATTAGCTGTTTTTCCCGTGGCTAATGTGAGTATTGCTAATCTAGTCAGAGGAAATTAAATAGACCTTGGATTGACCAAACTTTTCATTCTAAGTTCAATGTAAAAACAAGGGGCACAGCTATACTAATACGGAAAAACGTTCACTTCACCTCAGATAAAGTAATTACAGATCCAAATGGTCGATACGTTATAGCCACAGGTACACTATACGGAAAACAGGTAATTCTGGTATCAGTCTATGCTCCCAATTGGGATGACCATAATTTTCACATTCCTCCGCGAAACAATACTCTTTTTTCTCTCATGCACATCACTCGTTCTCGCGTATAGACTACTTTCTGGTAGATAAAAAGCTCATCCCAGAGATGGTCTCAACCCAGTATTTACCTATAACAGTATCAGACCACGCCACAGTAATGTTAGATCTTCACTTTAACATGAAGCCAAAGGGATTCAGATATTGGAGACTAAATCCTCTCTTGTTGGCGGAGGCAAATTTTTGTAAGCATATTTCTGAATCGATTACCTTTTTCTGTGAAACTAATAAAAATAATGAAACCTCCCCATCCATTTTATGGGACACCCTAAAAGCCTACATAAGGGGCAAAATTATTTCTTTCACGTCTCATGCTAATAAAATACGCAGATCCCGGCAAAAAGAGTTGGAAGAGGCTATCGCGGATGTGGATAATTCCCTCTCATCCACAAATACACCTGATCTATATAAAGAGAGAATAAGACTCCAAACAGAACTTGATCTCCTTCTTACTTCCGAGGCTGAACAACTTCTCCTTCGCTCCCGAGGGTTAGTATACGAGCATGGGGACAAAGCTGGTCGTCTCCTGGCACAGCAATTGAAGGCAAAAACAGCATCAAACCAAATTACTCAGATTACTGATGATTCAGGTTCAGTAACTTCGGACCCAGACAAAATAAACGACACCTTTAGGTCTTTTTTTCCCCATCTTTATACCTCAGAATCCCTCACAGACGAAAGCCAACTAATCAACTTTTTTGAAAAATTGGACTTACCTAAAGTTTCACCCGAAAATAAATTGAAATTAGACGCCGCCCTTACACTTTCAGAAATTAAAGAAGCAATACAGTCAATGAACAGTGGTAAATCACCAGGTCCAGACGGATACCCGGTCGATTTTTATAAAAAATTCTCAGATCAACTAGCTCCACTACTGCTTGAAATGTTTAACCACTCATTCGAACAAGGTACTTTACCACCCACACTCATGCAAGCTTCCATCTCCCTAATTTTTAAAAAGGGTAAAGACCCACTTAGCTGCGCATCCTATCGACCAATATCGTTCCTCCCGGTAGATGTTAAAATACTCGCAAAAATCCTAGCTCGGCGATTGGAATCTGTTATGCCCTTCATTATTTCAGAAGACCAGACGGGATTTATAAGGGGAAGACACTCATATTCTAACATAAGAAGGCTTCTCGGCGTCATCCTCTCTCCATCTCCCTCTAACGTCCCAGAGGCCATAATATCCCTCGACGCAGAGAAAGCCTTCGACAGGGTGGAGTGGGCCTATCTTCTCTTTTCCCTGAGACAGTTTGGTTTTGATAACAATTTCATTTTATGGGTCAGATTACTCTACTCCTCTCCCTGTGCCTCGGTCTGCACAAACAACCAACGCTCCGCTCCGTTCCCACTTTTTCGGGGAACAAGACAGGGGTGCCCGCTATCCCCACTATTATTTGCGCTGGCGATTGAACCACTTTCAGTAGCTTTAAAATTGGTGGAGGGATTTGGAGGGATTAATAGATGGGGCATAAAACATCATGTGTCATTATACGCAGATGATCTGCTTCTCTATGTTAGTGATCCCTTATCAAATATTCCACGCATTCTGACATTATTAAACTCCTTCGGTCGTTTATCTGGATTTAAACTTAACATCCCTAAAAGCGAATACTTCCCAATCAACCAATTGGCTGCCGACATACCCCCATCGACTATACCTTTTAAAAAAGCCAGCACAGGATTTAAATATCTTGGCATTGCAATTACACGTTCCTTACGAACGTTACGAGAGCAAAACCTTACTCTACTAACGACGAAAGTCAAATCTGATCTACAAAGATGGAACTACTTACCGTTGTCCCTAGCCGGTAGGATCCAAATTATAAAAATGAATGTATTACCAAGATATCTTTATGTTTTCCAATGTTTGCCCATTTTTCTTCTTTCTACTTGGTTATTACTGGGCATCCAACATGCATAAAATACTATCTTGGTAAACGTCCCACCAAACTAGTTGGTGCCAGAGTGAAGCGGCTTCCTGCTCTTCGTCGCTACGCGCCATAGCATGTAGTACATTGCAGTCCTCCCCGTCTAGTCTTTCTTCTAACCCAGTTGTTATTGGAACATTAAAAATTTGGTCGCAAATAAGACGCCACTTTGGATGGCTCACCCTCCCTTTGGCATCCCCGATTTGCAACAATCATCTGTTTATCCCAGCAAGGACTGATCCAAGATTCTCTGTCTTAGAAAACAAGGGACTTCGTAGTCTGGGCGACTTATACATCAATGGTATTTTTGCAAGTTTTAATCAATTAATTTCTAGCTTTAATCTTACTAAATCAGATTTTTTCCGGTACTTTCAATTGCGTCACTTTGCGAAGACGCACACGACTTCATTTCCACAGATACCGACTCCCAACGGAATGGACTTGGCTCTTAAAGCCAAGGCCCTGCTAAAGGGCCACATCTCCTACTTTTATAACTTACTATCTCCATCCAGCGAATCCCTTATACATAAGACTAAGACGAACTGGGAGTCAGAACTCCGGCTGAGCTTCTCTTACCCCTTTTCCACTGAGCTGGAGCTAGAGCTAAAGCTCCAGGCCCGAGCCTCAGAACGGGAGCCAGAGCGAGCACCAAGTCTTTGCTGGTCTAAAGCAAGACCCGATTACGTCAGCGGACTGGTGGCGTGGTTATGTGAGCAGGACTCAAGAATGAGATAGTCATATTTAGGCAGAAATAACCTTTCAGTAACTGTATTTGGCCTCTAATCAATTTTTGGCAGGTGAAAATGCCTTATTTTGTGTTATAATGGTCCTTTAAAAGAGTTCCAAACTGTCCTGTGAGCTCTAGTGTTTATATTATGAAGCTTATGAATGAGATCAAGTCATATTTAGGCAGAAGTCAGCTTTCAGTAACTGTATTTGGCCTTTAATCAATTTTTGGCAGGTGAAAACTGTTCGTTATTTTATAGGCGTATGTAACCCTCCCATAAATCATGTCTTTTATAGTCTTGTCTCCAAATAGTAGGCATAAACAATAATATTAGATATAAAACACATCCCAACATGGGAATCAAATACTACGTAGGGCCCAGATCAGATAAAAAACAACGCAGAGTCACGAGGATCATTGCAAAAGTGATAATTTCTTTACTGAACACACACCCATAAATCACATTCATTATAGTCTAATTTATAATTGCGGACGTACAGTTGTATGTAAATGCATATTATGACCGTTTTAGCGCTACCGCTCAACGGACTGCTGTGCGTGCTCCCGCGGCCAGAAATCAGATTCTGGCAGACGATCACTTTTTGGCGCGACACCGTTCCTGTATTTCTATGTAGGCTTGCAAACACATGAACAGCACTTGCATCGCGGCCGCAATTTGCTCCATCTTCGTCGTCTTCTCCTCCTTCTTTGTTGTCTTTTGTTTTCTTCTTCTCCTTCTTTGTTTTCTTCTTCTTCTTCGTTTCCGGCGGGCTAGATGCCTTGCGGCATGTTGCTGCCTCTCACTGGTGAATCATGGAAGTGCTTCAAAGGCGCACGCTGGCTACGTTATACAGTGACGTAATCGCGTGGCTCCTTGCCAGCTCCTTGCCGGTAGAAACACAACAGGTTCGTAAGAGTTGCTCGGGTTAACACCAACTGAGCACTCGCTGTAGCACCAGCTCCCAGCAAGCTCTAGCTCCAGCTCAGTGGAAAAGGGGTATCTGAGACTTTCTGGGAGGGAGCTATAGGGGCCGTTAATTCGTCATCCAGCTGTGCCAGACTTTCATTAATACAATTTAAAGTATTTCACAGACTACACTACAGTAAAGAAAAATTGTCAAAACTTTACCTGGACAAATTTGATGACAAATGTAACAGATGCTCTCAGACTCCATGCAACCTTACTCATATGTTCTGGGCATGCCCCAGGTTGTCTGAATTTTGGCTACGATTTTTCAATACAATTTCAGACATACTAGACATAAATCTTACTCTGACCCCACATATTGCTATATTTGGCAAACCTCCAGACAACCTTCGTACCACAGGTACCCAAAACAACGTTATTGCTTTTGCCTCTCTTATCGCCCGCAAAAGAATTCTGTTGCTATGGAAATCACCTCAGCCACCATCAATCAAAGTCTGGTTACATGACATTTTAGGTCTCCTGAGGTTGGAGAAGATTAAATTCTCTCTCCGAGGCTCTTCCGATAGGTTCTTTACTCATTGGAGACCGTTACTTAAATATTTAGACAAATTACCAGCTCGGGAAGTTTCTTTGTAGAAGCCTATTTGTGACCATTTACAAACTTATCCATTTGCGCCAGCGGCGGCTGCCCCCCCCCCCTAAAAAAGCTTTTCTCTAAGACATCCCAGCATGACAAATCTACTTTGAGGTTTAAGGAGCAAGCAACCATTGATACTACCTCATAATGATTAGCACTAGCACTTTATTTTTGTACTTTTAATTTAATATTTTCTGTATTGTTATTTGTGTTTTTTCTCTTTATATGTGATCATACCTTCTTTCTTTCCTTGTGGTTTCCTTTATATTTTTACTGTGTTGGTATTTCCTTTCAATTAAATACTCGTATTTATTCTATTATTTATTTAGTTATTATTTCTGTTTTAATTTATTTTATTTTATTTTTTATTTTTTAATTAATTAATTTATTTATTTATTTTTTCCTTCTCCTTGAATTGATTTATCGAGTTATATTTTATTTTCGAGAGAGTGTGTGGGTCACCCTACCTAAATATGACATACTTACCTTCAAAATTACCAGGGTGGACGCGGTGGGGTGGGTGGGTTGGTTGGGGGGGATTGTTCGTTTATGTTCATGAATGTAAAAAAAAAGAAAAAGAAATAATACTATTTGTATGTACCTAGTTTGTTTTTTTAAAAACTGCACATCTTCCTATGTTGTTTGAAGATGAATCTTAATCTTAAATATCTGAATTTGGTGCTTACAAATACATTTAAACTTCCAAATGTCCATTACCCTTGAGCTGTTGTGCATTTTATTGGACTAGCCTTACACAGAACAAAATGTTCTAGCTATCCAAAGGAATTCTAAACAACAATAAGTGTGAATGGGAATTATAGTATATAGCCCGAGACTATCTAGGGGAGGTCATGCTGGTCCTTGGTCCTTTTTCATTGACGGAGGAAGCCAAAGAGTTTGAGGAACACATTCATTATACCTCACACCATGACCTGTTGTCAGCTGGCTTGCCACTGCCTTGCTAAGTTCTTCTTATTTATAATTTTCTGTCACACACACACATACTTCCACTCCCAAGTGTGATCCCATTTAATGGTACGGCACATCCAGCCAAGCACAGCTGGAAAAGTGCCCAAGTAACCATCCATTAGTAAGTCCAGCTAACAGTGAAGAAGGAGAGATGCTGAAAATACCACAAATCAATTTTGATATACTTTATAGTTTTGCTGTCCTAATAAAGATATCAATTACTAAGCCATAATGTCATTATAATCTCTACTGAAAGGGGCTGAAACTTCAGCTTGACTCAAAGGACAAAGCCAATGTTTTAATACTAAAAAATCCTCTCACTGTCTCCCTCTCTCTGGCTTTGTTCAGACAGACAACAGCACTCCGTCAAAAATCACAGCCTCATTATTTCATTATTGCACAGCAGGGGTGTCAAGGCGGATGATAAGAACTTGAACTAACTTCTACTGCGATAACAACATTCTGTGTTGGCCAGTCAAATACAAGATGTTTCGTCTTACACAGCAGGCTCTCAGAGCAATATGTTTGCAATATGCTGACAAAGGTTAGATTATAGTTTGAAAATGTACTCAGGCTAACAGTGCGATATAGGTGTAGGGCCCTATTTTCCTGAAACAGGGCACAGACGCAGATTTATCATCATATTTTTGCAATTTTCCCAACCATCAATACTCCTGCCTGGCGCAACCAAGAAAAATATGGAGGAGAGACTGAATACATTATTAGTGGGAGGAATGCCACACAGGTGGAGTCGAGGCAGTTCTCAATAATGACAAATCAACTGAGCTCTTTTCATTCAGATGAAACAGGTCAAAGAGGGTGAAAGGGATTCACCTCTGAGAAGCACCAGAAGTTCCAAAATATACATTCAGGACACCCCAAATATTAATATACATCAATCAGATAAGCTGACAAAGGTAGAATGAGAATAAAGCTGATGTATTCTCATGTGTGCTGCAGCTGCAAGCATGCCAGTCCTGCCTCTTATTCTGTGCATACAATTAATATTGGATAATGTATACATTTAAACTCTGCAGTTCTATTCCTCCAGTGCATATTTGCAAGTCCTCATTCATCCTTTTAAGTATATTCAATATCCTTAAATGAAAAGATACAAAATCGGGTTTAGAAAATTGGCTGGTTATAGTTTGGAAAAGCACAAGTTCTATAACTATTCCAACTAAATATTTAAATGATGAATGAAGGTACTCACACTGTGTGGGCTGTGAGTAAAGTAAGCAGAACTGTGTTTAAACCTTTTTTAAAACGTTTTCACGAACACGTTTTATTTGTTCATGACACAGAGGATGTTGATGTATGTCTACTCTGTTTAGGAGGGAACACACATGGCATCGGACATCTGATTTTCAAAGGCTATTTTACACATTAATTGCATGGATACATGTTCATATGCAGAACTGACTACTGCACATATCTTGAGACTTGACTGTAAGTGGCAAAACTGCTATCTCACTGTAATGATCCTTGTGACTTGACACAAAAATATTTTGATCCTTTTTTTTAAAAACAAAAATGCCCTGACAGATTTGATGGAGCTCAGGACGCATCGTGTGGACAGCTGCTGTCTGTGAGTAACAGCTTTCCACTGATGCTTAGAAAATGCAGAACATTAGATCCTGACTGATATTGACTTTACCCATCTTCCCAGCTGAATAGCCAGTGCTGAAGCCACAGCCACTGGCAGCTCCACCCGTCACTAGATACTTCAGCTGGGTTTAAAGTAACTCCTTGAGTGCTAATGTTGACTGAGAAATGCCCCATTCACCAGTAGCACTGTATTATCTGAAGTGAATTGAATCCCAACTGTCTGAGGTGAAAGATTGTAAAACTACCCTGTATAAAATAGTGCCACCACTTCAGATCTGCCCAAAAATCCTGATCACAGAAATGGTGAAAAACCGTTCAATGCCCTAACTCCACAATTCATTACTACATAGTTCACAGTCTTTTCACATTTTCAGCAATTATTTTCTAACATGTGTCAAGTGTTGCCAAAGATATCTCAGATTTTCCTTTACAAGGACTTTAGGTTTACTTTGCTGTGCCATCACTGCTGAAAATTATGCATAGTCTCTCTCTCAAATCAGAGATTGTAGATGAGACACATATCATTCCTGCTGCTGTGTGATGACAACAGCTTTTTGATAAACATAGAAAAGATCTGACAGAATCCGTCATATTTCTGAACTCTGTGTCATTGCATTACACTCATGTGGATGACATTGTTGGCAAGAATCTTGTTTTGATTCCCATGTCAATCTGCAATTAATTAAAATAACTCATAGCAAACTCAAAGTGGCAAAACCACTTTGGACCAGCAATGGCTTGTGCTTGCAAAGTAGGGCCCCTTGTTTCATCTGCTGCTATGTCTGCTTTGCTGCCCCATCCTGTTAAGTGGTTGGTAATATGATATATTATTTATATCACATGCACGCAGAACACTCCAAAGTTAGTTGTCTATAAGATGTTTTAATTAGACTAATAATCAAGACTTTGACACTTGGAAAGGTTGTACATACAATACAGCACACGCAGTACAAGTAACCAGCAAGCAAAACCTTAGTTAGAAAGTGCTGACCACATCTATCTGTCCTTCGCCCTCAGCACCACTCAATAGATTGAAACCTTTGGCAACTGGAATACAAATGGTCCTAATTATACTGTATCTAATAAATGCTGGTTCAATGAGCCAACTTCAAACCCCACTTGAGCATGATGGTTGAAACAGTGGGAGTGGAATTGATTAACCTTTCCTCAAATATCTTAGGTTTCTAAGCTGTGTTGGAGCTGGTCATGTAACACGTAAGACTGCAGCACACCCTACTGATTCATTGATATCTGGCCAAAAGCCAAAGTCAGGAAACGTGGCTGGGAAAGCTACTTTGCCTACAGTGAAGTAGAGGTTACAGAACAAAGACAGTGGCCATAACACTTTCACGTGTCTAACAGCTAAGGCTGGGAAGAGGTGTGCCATGAGAGGTAACAATGCTCATAGGAGACAAATTGTGAAGAGAGGTAACAGAGAAATCTTTTCTTTCAAAGCAATATGCAGTAATTTGTTTTTGTTTTTTGAGGAGTTGAAACTTGAGTTTATTAATAGTCACTGCATACTTTTCAGGAGGCGTTAAGTATTTTGTTATTCATATGAACAGACATTTCAGTCCTCTGTCCTTAATTAATCTGCTTTCCATTCCAGCTGTTAAGGCTGAGGGAGGGGAAGAGCCACATTGCAATGGCTCTCTGTGAACACCCACCTGTCTGCCTGGCAAATGAGCCAAGAGGAACTTAAATCAACCAAAAGTGTCCTCACTCATAGCCATTGAAGGCTGTTAGGTATCAATGACCCATACTTCGCTAAGGATGAACTATCCTCTGAGTTATCGTTGTGCTATGTCCACCACACAGCAAAAGGAACTAGAGGGCAGAATGTGGAGAAAGAGGTTAAACATCTTCATGGCATATGGCCAGGAAGACAGTCCCACCCTTTATTAAAGCAAAGCAGCATGCATTCCTTCAAGTGAGGAGCTGGGCATTAAATAAAATCAAAGGCAGGATGCTGATAGAGAAGTAGATACAATACAATAGAGAAGAATATTAGAGTGTGGAATAATTATCATTTACAGGAAAGAGTAAGACTATACGGGGACTAAGGGGGCAGGAGGGTTGCTCAGATGTCACAGCAAAACTCTCTTTGAGGAGATGAAAGGAAAAAAAAAACATGCACTCCCATTGAGGCCAGTAGCATAGATTGACTGTAGCGACTAAGGGCCTTTTCACACCTGAAAGATTGAACCAAGTTTCATATTTTTGTTACATTGTATACATTTGATTCGATTTTTTTGGCTTTGCATTGCAATTATGCCAGTGCACGCAATAATTGTTGTCATTACCTACATGGGCTGCGTCTCCCTATACTTGACATTGATTGATTTGTAGATGGGCGTATATCAGTGTGTTGTCAGTTCGGCAGGTAGCCTTCTATCACAGTTTGAATTAATGGGAAAAAAATTAATGAACAGATTATTTCATTCATTTTTCCAGTAATGGTCGGAAAGTCTGAACCATCCAAAGAATGTTTCCATAGTAGAACCAATTTTGGTTTGGATCAAACTGAAAAGTTAAAAAGTCCAGACTAAACAAGGTAGGTGTGAAAGTGCCCTAAGGTAGGGCAAAAAAAAGGTCACACGTGATCTTTCGACAAAGTGATCCCTAGCTGTGTTGTCACCCGGTTTCAATGGAGAAAAGTGGATATGGTGCAGTTTTTCATCTCTTTTGTTGGAGACTATAGAGTTGGATAGATTTATGTGCTTCTTGCAAACTTTCATTTCACATATATACAAAGATGAGGCCCCAAGCCTACAGAGCTTAACAGTGGTAGGCTGTATAAAATATTGCAGACCAGGTTTAGTTAAAGAGACAAGCTAAAGAGATGAAAAAGTAAACCTAAAATCGATTCCACGAATTGAAGGAGATATAGAAAAACAGGAGAACAAGTTGCAGGTGTAGGATAAACAACAACAATGCCCACTTGTTTGACGTCAGTGTTGTCATTTTGATTTCTCAGCTCTCTTCTGTTTGACACAACATATTTCATGCTTGCCTGTTCCTACCCAAGTCTGCATCCTGATCAGCAGGAAGGTAGAAGCAGCATTTTATTTTATTCATTTTTGCTCATTTTTTCTGTACTTTCGAGTGCCCCTATGCTGACCTTACTGCTTATTTATCTGATGCTGTACTCCAAGATGATCTCTCTTTTGCACCCAGACCATGGGATCCAATCACTACCTTCTTTGGAAGTGTGGAGCTCAAGGGTCTTAAGCAACCTCTTCACTGCAGGACAGGAGGGAGACACTGTATAGATATCCTACTGTGTATATATAGAAGGGCAAAAAAAGCATCTGATAGTGTTATCTGTCCTTCTGTCCTTAATAGCAAATATTTTGAGAACAGACAGGCTCTAAAGATCAGTTTATTTCTTCTCTAGCAGATATAAAATAATAACACACCTTATTTTGCACATACAGAACAAAAGTAAGTGTTGGTCTGCACATGTTATAGTAGCGTAACATTTTATTAGTACTGTGGATGAAAATAATAGCAGCAGTTTAAACTTTGAAGCATTTCAGAGTTATTGTCAGTATAGGCACACAAGTGAAAATACAATTTGGCATTGAAAACAATACCAGAACTGAAAAAGGAAACAATGGCATTGAAACAGTTGTATGAAAAAGTTCCACTGAAAACAAAGACCCAGACATTAAAGATATTAAAATCTTACAATTTTATTTTATTTTACACATTATTTTGTCTGAATGTAAATTGAGCTGGGCTCACCTTATTGTTAAGGTGGCTGCAAAAATCAAGACATTAGGGTCCAAACTACAATATCTCATTGACCTTGTGACCATCCAGGAACACAGAAGAGATGCTGAAGTGGTGATTATGCTTGTCCAGCAGTAATCCTTCTTCCAAGAGTTAAAGATACTTCAAAGAAGAGACAGTCTGCCCACCTCAAGTCCTCTTGTTTACCTTGACTCAATTCTGGACAGGGACCTTCTTTGTGTTGGTGGAAGGCTGAAAAGGTTGACCCTCATTCAACCGTCATCCCATCATTCTCCCAAACCTGATTATTTCTCTCATGAGGGCCAAAGACAAACGTTAATGTTGTCCAGAGCCAACATATTTTGAGTCACTGGTGGGAATAAAAGTCAGCAAGTTGATATACCAGTTGAAAAGCAATGTATGGCTGAGCTCCCTAACAAACTTATTGAAGTCCCAGCTCCTTTTGGGTATTATGGAATGGACTGCTTTTAAAGTGGAGCCGTAAGGAGTACAAGAGGTATGGCCCCATTTTCACATGTCTGTTCTCTCAAGCAGGCTACATTGTAAAGCTTGACGATATGTCAACCAATGCCTTGACCTTACTATTATGTCACGGTTGAGTAGGGGCCACAGAATTTGACTGTATAATAATTAAAATCAAGTTGGAATAAAATGTTTAACTTTTCTCATGAAATGATTGTGACAATGTGATTTATTCTTGATAGATAAAGGGCCTGATTTACTAAAGGTTTGCGTGTGTAGAAACGTGTGCAAACTTGACATCATCCGCAAAAAATGTGCAAGCTGAGCTACTAACGCAGCGCACTGAGGTTTGCGTCTTTCAACTGTGCAAGATAGTACGCGCTGTCCATTTAGTACGTTTGCCATAATGAATATGTAATATGGGGCGTTTCAACCCCAGTGCGCAAAATACAGGGAGGAGAAAATGCAAATATGTTATTTAGCACACGCATTGTGATTCACCAAACCTGAAGGTAATTTTTCTGACGCTAACTACGTCTATAAATAATACCTTTGAAGGGCAGGTATTAACCGGCTGCGCACTGGGCACAGATGACTTTTGTCACTGTGGAGAGGAGGAGACGGAGGCACAATGACAGAATACGCGCCAGACGGAGTTTTTCCACCTGTGTTAATAATTTTGGAGTGGAATATTTTTGGTTTTACTAACAGCATTGACTTCGTCACAAATACTCTCCCATTTGTCGGTTTCTCTTGTAATATTTGTTTTTGTTATAACTCAATATATTTGTTAATCTCTTCCACTAGAACCTGATCACATTTCATATTACGCTTGCAGGCTTTCTGTTTGTTCAAACGCTACATAAAGACACAATCCCTCATTTAAATACTGCTGTCTCCACCCTGTTGCACCTGTTTTCATTTACGCAATTATTCTTAGTAGATCACCCGCAAAACACATGCAAACGGCACGTGCAATCTATTGCACCGTGCACGCAATTTAGTACCCACTGTTTGGGATCTTAGTAAATCAGGCCCAAAGTGTATATATTCTCAAAATTGTATTGATCAATCTCATTGCACCTGGTCAAAGGTGATTAGTGATGTGTATAAATAGAAAATAAAAAGAGGAATGTGTCTGAAAACAAAATTATTCCAACTTTATGGGCAACAGTGTATACCATAGTACATTATACCATAAATAATTACAAAGAAAACCAAAAACCAAAAATAGGGCAATGTACCTTACAGTGCTAGAAGTTTACCATTCAACATTCTTACAGCCTCAGGAAATTTCCCCCAGTTAAACTTCTAAGATTTAAAACTGTGTCTGTACCATCTCCCACACGGCAAAGAGGGAAGCTTGGCTATTCAGAGCCTTTTGGTGAAGTCCAACTGTATAAATTGAGGGATCAGTGGGAGAGAGTTGCCAGTAATTTTCTAGATGCAGTGTTTACTATTTCCCCTAAATTCAGCAGCAGTCAGACTTCCAAAACCAAACTGTGATAGAGAAGCTTTTAACAACAGATGCGTAAAACCGGACCATAGATTTCCTCAAAACAACAACATTTCTAGGCTTCGACAAAGAATATAATCATTTCTATGGGGTTACAATAGGTTAATCTGTTAATCCTTGAAGATAAGTATCACAGCATGCATTTCACACCAACCAACAGCAATGTAATTCTCGCTGTAGGAATATGAATCTCACTTTATTAGGTTTCAATAGTTTTCAGGTGATCAAGTAGCTATTTAGATTTCCAATATGCTGTCAGTTTATCCAAATAATGTCTATTTAAGAAGAGAGGATATGTGTGCCATTGTTAGTGTAATTTACTCTCAATTTCTGTACGTTACATGCGTTTAGTATTTTTTTTTTAAATAAAGATTTTGTGTTCTTAATAAATTAAATTAAATCAATATAATAAATCTTGTTAAAACTATTTTGGGATGTGGCTGAGTGCGAAATGATGTATAAAACACCTACAGTAACAGCACAAAATAGTCTACACTCAAAATCTTGTTCAATGTATCTTAGGTATTTTAAATATTTTTCTTATGTGTACAGCACCTTGAGTTACAACTACTGAATGAAAAGTGCTACACAAAATAAATAAACTAAAACTTATATGAAAATAAACATCTTAAATATTTGCAATGTCCTTGTCTGATGGTAATCAGGTGACATACATATTTAAAGTCCTCACACACAGTCCAGCCATATATCTTGTTTACGTCAGAGGCTGGCAGGGCAACTATGGGACTGTGACTGTTACTGGGATGTAAGGATAGATAAGGGTCAGTAACCAGTAGGCAAATATTATAATGAGGGATGACTAAGAGTAATGCTTGCCCAGAATCAGCAGTTTATTACTGCCTCTATATTTCTTCCTCCTGGCTTTTTCTATGCTTCAGTTACTTTCCCAGTGTTTTCATACCTAATTAACCACAGGGCAAACAATATTTATCTCTTTCTTTGTGAATATTCCCTTACTATTTAGTTTCAGAGTGAGGTGCAGAAAACAGTAAGATGGGATGGGATTTTGGGAGAAAGGTCATATGCACAAACAAAGGGATTAGAAGAATGGGTAACAGGAAGGAGTTTGAGAGAGCAAGAAGGAAGCCAGCTAGAGGGATGACTAACTATAACTGATGACCTGCACCCTCAGCTCCCATGTACCCATCAATTTACTGTCATAGAGGCAAAGCAAACATCATACATTAAATATTCACTTGGGGTAAGATATAGACCTGTCAGTTAATTACGACCCTCCAATCTAAGCCTACATGCCTAGACAAAAAAAATTGTAGTTGTATGTGTATAGATGCATACTCCCTAGTTGAGCTCTTGGATCCCCAGCATGTAATTCTGGGCAAGCAAGTGTGGCCCCCACAACACATACATGTTAATCACTAACAGAATATTGTAGATGTAATGCTAATGTCTTTTAGTAGTGCACTTATTTAAAAGTGTTTCATTTTGAAGTACTGTATGTTAAGTATTGGTGCTTAAACAGAAGTATCAACATAACACAATGTCACCCCTTTTGCTGAAATTAATAGTACCACCCATCACCATCAGGCAACTGCTTGAAATTTAAGGGCATAAAGAGACACACAAACCTACAGTAGCTTCAAGATTAGCTGGATTCAGACTCCAGGATTCTTTTTTTTTTTAAAGATTTGTTTTATTAACAGATATTCATTATTACAGCATTTTTGTGGTGTACAACATCAAGCGCTTCCAGCTTGTGCAATGAAAAACAAAATAAAATAACAGCTTTTCAAGTCTGTCCGTTTCCAAGGGAAAGGAGAAAGGAATAATAAATAAATAAAATTTAAAAAAAGAGCACGTATCTATAAGAATATGTCATCAACTTCCATTAAAATAGAAACAAAAACAAATAATATATTCATATATACATATACATACACACGTACATACATACATACATACATACATACACACATAAATAAATAAAAGACTATAAATAAATAAAAACAAGTGAATAAATAAAATTTAAAAAAATAAAAATAAAAGATAAAAAAGATAAATTAAATAAATCATAGTAATATGAAAGAAAGAACAGACAGTAAGTAGAACATCTATAGTTCCAAACACAACAAGGATACATCACCAGGTATACATGTATCTAGAACAATGACAGTGGTGTAAGTCAGGCATTCACCCAGTTGTACAAACCCACAAACATACCAGGCATAGGAAGTATTGTAACAATTACAGTAACAAAACAACAAAACATTTTACAGTAGTTTTCCCCATCCCACCCCCCACCCTCCTCCCTTGTATGGTCCTCAGTTTCCTTCCGTTTACATACCTACACAATCTGTGTACACGCACCCCTCTGCATACATGACATCAATGAGGGAATTCTGATAGGATACTCCATGCATTACAGAGGGTTAAGTTTGAGTCGGTCCAGGAAAAGTCACATCACCGTGGTCAACTAAATCCAAAGAAGGTAGAATGTTGATAAAAGGGCCCCAAATTTCCCGAAAAGTTGCAGGTTTCTTTCTCACATTATACAATATCTTTTCAGGTGTGCAGTAAGATACAAGTTCATTTATCCAGTGTCTCAGTGATGGTGAGTCTTCAGATTTCCAGTTGATGAGAATACATTTTTTCACTGCAGTACTGGCCAGTAAAATAAAGTACCTCTTATAGTAGTTCACATTAATCAAGCTGGTGTCTCCCAGAATCCATAGTTTAGGATCCTGCACAATTTGAGTTCCTATTACCTTTGAGGTTAAAGCAATAACACGTTTCCAAAATTCTTCTATCACAGGGCAATTCCAGAGCATATGTATGAGATCACCGTCTGTCACTTTACATCTCTGACACTTGGGGGAAATGTTGTTGGCAATGTTATGTAGCCTGTAAGGAGTGTAATATGTCCTATGAAATATGTTGAATTGAATTTGTCTGTGTTTCGTTGAGATCAACATAATCTGTGCCTGTTCCAATAGATGACGCCATTCCTCTTCGTCATAAATACAGCCCAGGTCCGTTTCCCATTTCCCTCTTGTAGACATTTTATCATAAACAGGCAAATTGTCATTGATGATAGCATATATAGAGGATATTAGTCCTTTAGTCGTTCTGCCTGAGTCACATAAATGGATTTCAAGAGGAGTTTCTTTTGGAATATTTGGAAATATTTCTTTAGTATTCCCTTAAACCCAGTCTCTAATTTGTAGGAATTTAAAAAAAAAACTATGTTCAGGAGGGTTAAATTTCTCTTTTAGTTGTTGGAAGTTGGCAAATGTATCATTAATATATAAATCAGCAACCGTTTGAATCTTTTTATCTTTCCATCTTAGTAGTCTTGTGTCAGCAATGTGGGGTGAGAGGTTAGGGTTACCCCACAAAGGGGTCCTCCCTAGAAATGATATATTTAGATCCAGAAGTGTATGAGATTCTTGCCAAGCGGCAAATGCGTTCAATATTATAGGATTGCTTGTGACTGCGGCCAAACATTTTTTTGTGCCTATAAACGGGACATACTTTAAAGGTACAGATCCCATCATATATTGTTCTATTGATACCCATCGGGCCTCACTTTTCTCTGTGTGCAGCCAAATCCAAATTGGTCTGAACTGAGAGGCGAGATAATAATTCCTAAAATTTGGCAAGTTAAGCCCTCCCCTTGAATATGGGGCCTGCAGAGAGCTGAGTTTGACCCTAGGGTTCTTCTTTTGCCACAAAAAAGGGGTAATAATTCTGTTAAGTTCTTTAAAGAAACTCTTGGGAATTTTTATAGGGAGACACTGAAACATGTAAATAAACTTAGGCAGAATATTCATTTTGATGGTATTAATCCTGCCTATGAGAGACAGTGGAAGATCCTTCCATCTTTGAAGGTCAAGTTTGGTTTGCTCCAGCAGTTTTTTATAGTTATTTTTAAATATATGTCCGTCGGATTTTCCAATTTGTATACCCAAATATTTAAAGCCGCCATTGCACCATTTTAATGGGTCAGTGAGAATTCTGATATTGCTATCCTGTATATTTAGTGGTAGAATCTCACTTTTAGTGTAATTTAGTTTATACCCTGAAACTGCACTATATTCTTTTAGACATTGTAATAATGGGGGTACTGATGTGTGTGGGTCAGTTATGTATAACATGAGATCATCCGCATATAAGGAAAGTTTATGTTCACTTGTGCCAAATTTAATTCCAGTTATGGACATATTGGATCGGATGGCGACGGCTAATGGCTCTATCGCGAGTGCAAAGAGCAGGGGTGAGCTTGGACAGCCTTGCCTGCAGCCTCTGGTTAGGGAGAAAGTGTGAGAAAGGACATCATTTGTTAAAATGTTGGCTTTGGGAGCATTAAAGAGTGTTTTAATATACCGGATAAATTTCTCTCCAAAGTCCATAGCCTCTAGTGTCCGAAATAGAAAGCTTGGTTCGATCCTGTCAAATGCTTTGTTTGCATCCATAGATATTATTAGCATAGGAGTTCCATCTTTTTGAGCGGTGCTCAGTATGTGGAGCAGTCGCCGCACATTATCTGCCCCATGCCTGTTTTTTACGAACCCTGTTTGGTCAGCGTGGATTATCTTTGGTATAACATCTTCCAGTCTACAAGCAATTAGTTTGGATAATATCTTATAGTCTGCGTTTAAGAGGCTAAGGGGTCGGTATGAGTCACATTTCTGTTTGTCCTTGCCTGGTTTTGGGAGCAGTGTGATCGTCGCGATTTCCAATGAGTCTGGCAATTTTTGATTTTCAAGTGCTTCTTTAATCATGTTCGTGAGGGGGGGTTAATAGCTTTTTTGAAAAAGCCTTAAAATACTCAATGGGGAAGCCATCTGG
Source organism: Scomber scombrus (assembly GCF_963691925.1). Taxonomy (NCBI): domain Eukaryota; kingdom Metazoa; phylum Chordata; class Actinopteri; order Scombriformes; family Scombridae; genus Scomber; species Scomber scombrus. The sequence goes on along the minus strand of NC_084979.1, from coordinate 18,951,262 downwards.
CCCGGGTGTCTTGTTATTTTGTAAGGAGTTAATAGCTTGGAGTACCTCCATCTCTGATATATCTGCATCAAGCAGTTTTCTATCATCATCTTGTAATTTGGGAAGAGTTATACCATCCATAAACCTTCTCGCTCCACTATTATCACCGTCCTGCCCAGTTTTATATAATTCTTCATAAAATTGTTTGAATTCTGCATTTATAGATGCTGAATCGTCAAGGTGTCTATCATCCTCTGTTAATATTGAATCAATAAATTTATCAGATGCTTCCTTCTTAATTTGCCAGGCCAAGAGTTTGCCTGTTTTGTTCCCAAATTCGTAGTAATGGTACCTGGTCCTGGCCATATTTGCTTCCTCTTTGTTGGTGCACAGATTATTATATAGTATCCTTGTTTTAGTTAGGGCATTGAGATGTTCTTCATTTTTGGTGGTGATGTATTCCTGCTCCAATTTCTTAATATCATTTTCCAACTTAGTCAGTGTTTCTCTAGTTTTTTTAACCTTATGGGCACTATATGATAGAATATGCCCTCTCATAAAGGCTTTAAGTGCTTCCCAAATATTAGTATGTGAGGCGGAGTTTGAATTGGCTTCAAGAAATATTTCTATATATGTAGTCATATATGAAATAAATTTGGGATCTTTTAACATGTAATTTTTGAACCTCCACCTACGGGTTGCGGGCTGTGATGTATTAATCATCCAGGTGAGCATAATGGGATTGTGATCCGAGAAGGTCGCAGCTAAATAAGAGCATTCATTTACTGTGGACATCATATCTTGTGATACCAGGAACATGTCAATTCTGGAGTATGTCTTATGAACTTCTGAGAAAAAAGAAAAATCCCTCTCTTTTGGATGAAGTTTTCGCCATATGTCAATTAAACCTGTCTCTCATACCTTGTTTTAATGTTGTGGCTGATTTTGATAGATAGGTTGTTTTTGGTGATGATCTGTCCAGTAAAGGATTTAAGACCAAGTTAAAGTCTCCTCCCAGGATAAGCTGGCCCCCAATTGTAGCCAGTTTCATAATCAGATTGTTGAAGAATAATGGATCATCGTAGTTAGGCCCATATATATTGACCAAAAATATTCTGTTCCTATTTAGTACGCAATCTACAAGTAAAAATCTCCCATTTTTGTCCTTTTCAACAGAATTTAATTTAAAGTTAAGGTTTTTATTAATGAGCAGGGCAACACCTCTTGCTCTTGAGGAGTAGGTGGAGTAAAAAACGTTACCCACCCAGTCCCTACGCAATTTCAAATGTTCGGCATCAGTTAAGTGGCTCTCTTGAATAAAGGCGATATCTACCCTCTGTCTCTTTAAGTATGTCAACATTTTCTTTCTCTTAATTGGTGAGTTGACCCCTTTAATATTCCAAGATATACATGTTAATTTACCCATTGTGTAAACTCTGAGTATAAATGTTATAGACAATCAACATAGATGAAATGATACAACTCAACCTGGACCAGAAAGTAGTATGTACATTTATGTAATTAAAAGCTCTAGCTTTAGTGAGAGACCATACATAACCCCAAAACTCTAAACTAAAAACCTGCCTAGTAAAACCCCTGTAACTGAACCACATTAGGTAGGTAACTTTCTTAAACCACAGTGGTGGCCCCAGCAGCTGCTGAAATCAAAACTGGCCACTCATAACATTATACGTTTAGAAATGTTAAAGATAAGATTGAGAGAAGTTTGTAAAATAAGATATAATCAGTCCATACCATTGGGGTGCAATGTATGACATCAAGTTTTTGAGCCTGCATGACAAAGTCTCTTAAGTTACAGTGTTATAAACGTAACCATCTAGGCCGTTAATAGAACAATTGGCCATGTATCATTGATCAAATGCAGGCTTATCCTCAACCTTGGTCCTAATTATTTGAACATTTGAAGAGAAGAGGAGCAATATGTCACAGCATGATCTTATAGCAGTGTTGTAAATGACCTTTAATATGAGCATAGTATTTTTATAAATGTGTTTTTATGTTTACTTAGTAACGTTCTTTAAAGCCAGGCTTTTATTTTATATATATTAAGCAGATGGATATTCAGTGCTTATATTTTGAAAGCGTCTCGCCGAGACCTCGTACACATCAGGTGCTTCGGACTTTACCGGCAGTAGGAAAAGTGTGTCTGCAAGGCTAAGAGTGTGTCTTCAATGCTAAAAGCAAGCAAAGTGTGCCTAACTCACATGGAACGCCCTAGCACCTGGCTAATAAGGGGCACAAGGTTTGTTTTTGTTACCATTTCATGCCATATTTATGTCCGGCTCGAGTTTGGTTGCCGTTGATATTTTCATGCATAAAACGTATTGTGGTTAGCGGTAGCTACTATTAGCAAGGTCAAGTTGCCGTGTCGGTCTGTATTGAATTCAGATGAAGCTATAAGCTAACTCGTAGGTTGTTTTGGTAATGCAACAGGACGTATTTTGTCTGTTTTATATGAGGTCTGCTAAGGTTAAAAACTGTTTATTGGGTTAAAAATGAACGGTTAAAAATGCTAATTTCATGTCAAATATTGTTTTATATTGCACTCTATGTGAGGTTGTCTTTCAGTTAAAATGTGAATTTTCCCTCATGACTGTAACATCAATCGTAGCAGTTAAAATATATAATTAAATTCATGGAGTAAAACCCGTGAGTCTACAATACGTTTATTAGATAAAAAGAGTTAACTTAACTTACATAATTGTTTAAGATAAAGGCAGTTAAAGGTAATTTCAAGTAAGAGTAAAGGTAACTGTATTTTGTTTTCTTCTTTTCATAGCTCTTACGGTGTGTTTACATTGAATACGGTCCAAGGAATATAACACTGTGAACCATCAGTTTGAGAGTCCGACCATCATTTAGCCGGGGATGCTACAAGTGTCTTTCTTTGTGCCGCTCAATTCTCTCAACTTGACCGTGAGTCCTTATGCTAATAATAACCCTGCTCATAAATGTCTATAACGCTAGCCTGTGTACAGCAGTCACATTAGTTAGTATTACTCACTCGGAAGTTCTTTCAGAAAACTTTCTGCTTCGGATGGAGTGGAGAAGAACTTGACAGATTCCTGATGCTTAATGCGCAGCTGGGCTGGGTATATCAGTGCGTACTCCACTTCTTTCTCTCGCAGCATCTTTTTCACACCAAGGAACTCGTTTCTCCTGCGCTGCAGGTCTGCGCTGTAATCTGGATAGAATGATATCCTCCTATTCCCATATGTCACCTCTCCTTTGCTTCTGGCAAGTCGGAGGACCTTCTCTTTGTCCCTGAAGTTCAGAAACTTGGCGATAAGAGGCCGCGGTCTGTCCGATTTCTTCCCGACGCGGTGCGCTCTTTCCAGGGTAACAGGTGAGGAGAAGTTGCCACTGCCCAGGGCTTGCGGTATTAACCTTTCCAAAAATGTTACGGCATCGCGACCTTCCGCCTGCTCAGGTACATTCAGGATCCTGATGTTGGATCTTCTGCTGCGGTTCTCTAGGTCGTCAGCTTTGCCTTTGAGATGCTCGATCAGTTTCTCCATCTTGCTAACACGGTCGCGGGTATCTTTGATATCGTCTTCGTTAGCTCTCACTCGTGTTTCCATTTCCTGGATCTCTTCCGACAACGTCGAGATTGAAGACTCTATTTTCGTTAATTTAGCTTGTATGTCATTTGTTTTCTTGTCAATATGTTCTGTTAGGTCCTCTTTGGTTTCTTTAATAGCATCCAGAAGTTTGTTCAGGAGTTTCTCAGTTTCGTCCTGTCCGTCCGCCATCTTGGGTGCAGCGTGCAGGTGGAGTGAAGCTGAAGTCGGAGTTTCCTGTCGCTCTTTATGCCGAAGATTGTAGCTTGCCATGCACAAGTGCTCAAAGTTTCTGTTTTTTTGCATATAATCTTGAGTTATGAGAGTATTAAGCATGATAAATGCAGCTATCGGGGCCGACCACCGAGAGCTCACGAATACACGTCCACACCCATCCGCTGCATCCGCCGCCCTTCAGACTCCAGGATTCTGACAAGTTTATCCAAACACTCTCATAAAGACACAGCTAAGGCCTGTGAAATCCAGTGATCAGTGATCAAGTCCCTGCCAGACTTCCTCTCCCCTTCTCAGTTGCTGTGTGTCACTGAAATAAAATCATTTTATTCAAATGGGGATCAATTTCTGGCTGATTAATTAATTCTAGGTTAGAGCCAGAGAGCCACTGTGACAGTGACCCATTCAAAACATAAAACATAAAAAATTCCTATCACTACGATTTCCCTGAGCCTAATTGTCTTCGATAAAATCAAGGGCAGGATCAATGCTGTTATCTTTTTATTTTTAGATTGCAATGTATAATTTATACCAACGTTTGTTTTGTGAGTAAGCCAAACTATACAATAAACCAGTTAGCTGTTACACAGTAAATATGCATTGCAGATCAGTATTTGTATGCTCGGCAAAAATGGTTTGTTAAAAAGAGTAATACCACTCTTCTGTTTTAAAATTTTAAAAATGAGTGGGATGTGATCCTTTTTTGTTTAAAGAAAACCCACAGAATGATTCTGAGTGTGTTGGGCATTAACAATCTAGTGTTAACTGACAGTAGTATACAGGTTAGCAGGCAGCACACTTTGTAGCTTTGAAGCACGTCATATCAATGTTAGGGCATTTTCAAGCCTATGGTTCATTTGCTCTGTTCAAAATCAGTGGAAGAGCTGGTCAGTTTGTTGTGGTTTTTCCCTTAGTTTGGTTTCTTTTCACGCATAAAAGATTTTTTTTAAATAACAAATGCGTCAGCCCCAGCTCTCGCTGCCCTTAAAACATTTTTTCAATAAGATTTCAATAATAATTATAAAAAACAACAACAAATAAGAAATCCTACAAATAATAAAATCATTGTGAGTTATATAAAGAGCTTACTGTTTGGTAATCTAGCTGCCTGGGGGCAATAAAAAATGGTCTTTGAGGGGCCATATCTGAGTTTTGTAAAGAATTAGAACAGACCAGTGCTTGGTGGCCTTGTGGTCTTGTTCAGTAAGTTTGCCAAACCACACCAGTGCGCCTCCAGTAAGGATACTCTCTGTGGTAGACCAGCCATTTTGTGGGCATTCCATATTTTTAAGGAATTACAAAAAGTATAGTCTCTGATGTGCCTTCTTAACGATGCAACACCAGTTAAGAGATGAGGAGACAGAGTCTGAGAGCTTAATGCCTTATAATCAAAAGTTATTCACAATTTCAACAGGTACATTGTTGATGTACAGTTTTGGACTTCCTAAAATCAACAGTTTTCTCCTTTGTTTTATTTACATTTAGGGAGAGGTTGTCCTGACACCATCTGGATAGGTCCTTCAACTCCTTCCTATAGGCATCCTCATTGTTGTATTTCATCAGTCCAATCACTCTGGTGTCATCTGTGAATTTCCCAACACTGATATTATGATATTTGTCATATGTGAAGAATTACTTGGTGATTGAATCTCTTGCTTTGTGCATTTTGTATATGCCATTTCTCAGTGAAGTGTGTCTGTTGGGTTCTGCTCTATATAGCAGAATTTTGTGATGCTGCTTAAATTCATTGGGGAGTACAGTCAAGAGGTTCTTCTGCCAGTGTTTGAAATCATTCATGTAGTAAAGGATTCAACATTGTCTGACATACTTTAAGTTTTTCTCACACATGTACAGAAGACCTAAATGTAGACTAAATAGAAAGCAAGTACATAATATTACAGGGTAGGAAGACTGATTAACAATTAAAGATTTAGAGAGGAATGGAGAACGTGTGGTTGAGGAGTAGTGACAGCAGTAAAAACAGCAGTGCTGTGCTGAGAAGGAGTGAAATGATGAATTGGACCCTGGTAGGGTTAATCCATACCATGGCAACCACAGACAAGAAAATAATGGAAGAGATTAGATTGGAAAGAGATACTGATTACACTGAGCCTACATGGACTTCAAATGTGTGGAAGGAATATAAACTTCTTTGTTGTGGGAATTCATTACCCTTTACTACTTATTTTCGTCACCAAATAGACAACACTTATTTTCGTCACCAAATAGTTACCTCATATTGTCAATTTTAAGTGTCCCACAACATAGTTGTTGCTTTAGCCTAATCAATAATCATATTCTGAAAAGTAATCAAGTGAAAATTTCCTTAACCATTCCAAGCAAGTTGACAATATTTACATCTCTTAAAAATGAAGTAAAATTGGCAGGAAACATATAGATACAGCCCCATCCCCATCACAAATAAAAATGTCTGAAATAGAACAACGATTAAACTGAGGAAAATGAGACATTGACAGATTGGGTAAGACCAGTCTTAGCTGCTGATTGTTGGGTATAACCTAGGATTTTCATCAGTGACACAGTATGTCTCAGTCAAAGCACCAGCAGATACTAACAGATAAAAGTCCCCTGGAGAGGATGATAGTGGTGACAAACATTTCAACAGAGCTGGGGACTGTAAGTGTGAAAGTGGGGCAGTGTACTAGACTTGTTGTATAAACTGTCATCAGCCATTGTATAGAGCTGAAACACTGTGCACAAATGTAGATCATACTGTCCAGACTTCAGCAGAGACTCTGGAAGGTCAAGCTGATGAACAGAGAGGAAATATTGTGTCAGTCAAAAAGGCAGAAAAAACAGAAATAATAAGAGAATAAAGAAGCTATATGCCTCATTTATAGGACAGGAATCTAATGGGTAGACAGTATGGTAGTGGACAGAAGTATCTGAAGTAATCTATGATGTGGCACAGAGGCTGAAGGTGAGCCATGGAATGGAGACTGTGTTGGAAGGAGTCATCTGAGCAGACTATTAGAAACAGAGAGACTAGCTTGCGTGGATCCACAGAAAGACTGTGAAGCACAAAAACAAGAGGGAGACTGACTTTGGAGCAGAATGGCTAGATGATGAGAAAACAGGGTGAAAAACCGACTTGGAAATGGGAGTCGACCGACTTGTTAACTCCCATTTCAACAAAAATGGGAAATGAGATTGTGATTGAATGTGAGGCAAAGTGGATGACTTGTGAAGCCGGCAACAATGACAAAAATTCATACATGCATACAAGTTATTATATGGCATATGTTATTATATAACATTTTTTTCGGCCATTTTGATTTAAAAACTATCTAAAGTGAATTCAGACATTTTCTTCTAAACACATTAAATAGGTCATAAATGTATTTCTAAAAAATGTGTAAAAAGCATTTCAACCATTTAGATTTGAATTGTGGAGCTCGGCTTCACAAACTGTGTTTCAAAATTTCTGTGTTCAGGATTTAGTGGGTGGGTCTGAAAAAAGACTAGCATAAACCCGCCCCTGTGGCTCTAGCGGAATAAATACATTCAGCGCACACTACTACTACTACAGTCTACAGTTAGCCAGTTAGCCGCCGAGCTAGACACTGAGTTAGCCGCCGAGCTAGGACTTAAATTCCTCATGCATTTTGTGGGTCCTGCCCTGAATACGTCCATGTGTCAATGTTGACTCATATTCATAGCGCCACCTACTGGACACAGGAAGTCAGTCTCGCATGGTGTGTGAACAATCCTTGGTGAATTCTGATAGGAAGAGCCGACATCAAAGGATCCAAAAGTGACGGCGCTATGAATGCTTGGCCGCCACAAGCCAGTTATCCCTGTGGTAACTTTTCTGACACCTCCTGCTTAAAACCCAAAAAGTCAGAAGGATTGTGAGGGTCTGTATTCATACTGAAAATCAAGATCAAGCGAGCTTTTGCCCTCCTGCTCCATGGGAGGTTTCTGTCCTATCTGAGCTTCCGTCCAAGCACTGGCGCGGGTCACGGATGCCAATGATCAGTGGGACATACGTGGAAGAAAACCATAGTTAAAGAGGCCAAAATCCTGTTTAGGCTGCCCAAAGAGCACCCCACAGAGGTGGGCTACAAGTCTGGTGGGTTGTCGGGGACGCTCTCTGGAGCCCTACGCTTCAGAAAACTGGGTCTCTGAAAAAGTGATGATGGTAGCTTGGACTTTTCTCCCAAAGTAAGACCAAAATAACTTTCGACCCAAACGGTCTGCTATACGCCACTGCAATTGTTCAGCTTGTGCTTCATGCATCTGGTACACTAACATGGTGGTCCTGGTAGCCACTGCAGAGGTAAAACACTTGGAAATCCTCACCTGCCAAGCCCCACTTAAGTACTGATCTCTGGGATACACACACAGCCACACAACCCCTAAAACCCTCACCTCTGCCTCCGGTAAGGACTTTGTCCTGGGACTCTAGCCCAAACACACAAACAAACACTTCACAACTTTCTCTGAACCTCAACTCCTTCAACCTCTCCCTCTAACTGAACCTGCAGATCCCTGCACCCTTTTCTTTTCTTTTTTTATCAGGTTTATTTTTTTTTTCCTTTATTTGGAAGTACATGGCATAAAGGCCAATAGAAGAGAGAGAGGGGGGGGTGACATGCAGCAAAGGTCCCTTACTGGAATTGAACCAGTGACGCCACCATTATGTGGCCATGATGTGGGGAAGATGAAAACTTATCAAAGTTTTTCGTCTGTTATAACTGACAGATGTGGCATTATGGTGAATTTCGGTGGTGCGGGGCGGGGTAGCGAGGGCCTGGTCATCGCTTTTTTCATTCATGACCACTGGTTATTACATGCTCCACAATCCAATCCATAGTTTGTCCATTTACTTTTTAACAACTTTGTTTTCTTTATATTTACTTATGTTTGGTTCATTTGACATACTGAAAACAACAAAAACTAAATATTTCGCCTTTTTATGCTTTGTTGGCAGGCCAATAATCATTGGCCATAATCAATAATCTATTGGCAGGCTAATAGAGTGTGGATCCCAACATCATTTTTCATCATTTTGTAGCTGTAAAGCTTGCCGCAGAGGGTACAAGTAATTTGACTTTAACTCAATGTGATCTCAAGAAAAATGAGAGAGCCTGTTACAATTTCCCTTTTTCAGCAGCACACAATTTCATTTTGTATCTGAAAATATTATATAATATTATTTTGTCATTTCCAGCCAAATCTATACATTGACCAGTAAACATATTGACCTCCTTGACAACACAGTGCTTTATAAGCAATACCTGCAGTTGCACATAGTGCCAAAGCTTTACTTTGACTGAATAACCTCCAAAACTTTTACTGCTGAGGTGAAAACACATGATTATTGGAATGCATCAAACTGTGCTATGAACTTAAAAAAAAAAAAAAAAAGTCTGAATAGGAAAACATTGAAATTTTCCCCCTGAGAATTGCTCTGGTAGTTCATTGTTGGAATAAAGCTAAAACTATCCAGAGGAACTCATAAGAATTGCGTCCCACAAAGTTCTTTATTAAAAGACTATATCAAATATGTGTGATATTACACTGATATTCCAGATGTGAGTCATCAATGCATGTTTACCTGATGCATGTTTTTTAATTCAGTATAACCATCAAATTTAAAACACAAACCACAACTCTTCTGCAAAGCACCATACTTTATTCACTGACCTAATAATATGTAAACCCAATAAAATTGAGCTTCTGATTAATTTTCTCTGTCACTCACTCTCTTTATTTCCTTCTCTCTCTCATTCTAAACAGGTTGACTGTTTAGAATGTAAAAATGTGAAACACAATTTGGGAAAATTGAAAGAGACTCCATTCAGTATATATTGAGAAATTATCAATGTGGCATGTTGTCAACCCAATCACACAAATGTTTTTTCTTTCATGTTTACACTATGTTTACATTATACAAAAAGGATATTATTATGATTATTATTTTATTATTATTATAATGTTGTTGTCGTTGTTGTTGTTGTTGTTGTTGTTTGGTGCCTAGAGCTTTTTAAGATGCTAATAGCTATCAGAATTTAGTAATTTTGAATCAATTAGGATTGAAAGATGGAGTGAACAGGAACTCACATGTTGGGTGTATGAACGAGTGACATTAGACGTGAAATGCTACCATGAGGGAAGAAAGGAGGGGCACTAAGTAGAGCAGGCAGGCAGTGGAGGATATAATGCAGGTTTACCCTGCCTGAGGGGCAAGATGGGAAAATAAAATTCACATGTGCAGGAGGCATGAAAAGTCAAATGAAACATAGTCAATACAACATGGGAGAGGGTCAAATTAAATGAAATAAAGACAATAAGAAAAGATTAAAGGCAGCCAGTTGCAAAACTGTGATTTATCACCAACCAGGTTGCCTCCTCCCACACAAACAGAGCTGGGTCATGCGCCCATAAGCATTTACTTGAATATAGATAAGCTTTCATAGAATATGAAATTCTGCACAAATAGTATACTAAACCATGTGAATCTCATCGTTACCGTGGGGTCGAACTTCATCTAGCTTTGTTCTCGTCTCTTTTCACCCTGTTTTTTTTTTTTAAAGGTCTGCTATTGCACCATCATAGAATATCATTACTAAAAGCCTTGCTGAGATTAAAAGCAATACTTCAGCAGGCTCAGCCCTCCCCATTTATTAACCAATTCACATCTTAGCTTTCAATTACCTCGTACAATTGGTCACACATTGCCATCAGAAGGTGATTCACAGTATTGGTGATCTGAATAAAGCAAGGCCAAAGCTACAAATAGAATGCAGCCTAACCACTTCAGTATTGAAAGCCGTCAGTACTACAGAGAATATGCTTGATGTATACAAAGTCAATATTGCCTTTGGCCTTGTATGGATTACAGAATTTATGTATAAAGTGACAGCATGCACTTTTATAGGATTGCCTATCAGACCACATACAATATTGTTTGCGCCCTGTCAAGAAAGACATGCTTGCATGCATTTAGTTATTATACAATATAAAACAAGTAAAAGACAATGATAAACAAATGATAAAAAAAACAAAAAACAGAGCTATTAGAGAGTGTAAATCCATTTTATAGTATTTTGATGCAGATTCCTGTATGTACTTGCATAAATTAGTTATTAGTGAGTCTGTTTGTTTGTTCACTGCAGCCCAAGGTCCTGTTATCACTTTGTCAAGTTGTAAAACTCAATTAGTCATTAATCATTTTGTTTCAGTTGATTGAACAGATAAGCTGCTTCTGTAAGATTTGACTCAGGCTGACACTCAAACTCGTCATTGGCATAACTAGAACGTGGTCTGTGAAATGAATCCAGTCTTGATTTTGAGTTGATCTGAAACCTCAACTCTGCAGTGCACAAAAGAACTGCTGAGCATATGCTGGGTGACCTGTCTGAAACCTGTGTGCCTGTTACCATCCTTGCCTACTTCTTGCTACACTTAAACCTTTTAAATTTGATTAACCTCCTTGTCTACTGCAGATGGTAAAATGCAGAATGTTTTTTACCATTGCTTCTTAGATCCTACATGCCCATTCTGTTGTTGCATTTGAGACAAGTCTCTTGGTTTCCCACTGCAGTTAGTCAGCTATATTGTAGCCTAGTGTTCTGTATTAGTTTACCAAATTGCCCATTTTTGCCTTAGTGTTTTAGAGGATTGTGTTTTCCTGCAACTTCTCATCAGCTTGATTCTTGCCCAAAATGTGTTTTCCTGTTGTCAAACTTATTTCCTCCTTCCCATTGCCAACTGTTCCTATTTTTGTGATCATTGTTAGAGGTAAATTGCCTTAGCCCACATGCTGGTTCAGCATTTTAAAGCCTGACTCATGCTGAGCTGAAACAGTTACCAAACTACTGAAAGTTGGTGAGTCAGTTTATTATGTAGTTTAACACCTTTAAACCTGAAGAAAGTTGTGACATCATACACAACTATAATAACTTTGGGGAAAAAAGCAAAAGCACTTCAAAATGACACAAACTGTATACGGAGCAGACTATATTCAATAAATGGAAAAAAAATCAAATCTATGCCGCATATCTGTCACTCTAAAGTGCTCCTTCTTCCTTTTCAAGTGGTTGTACTTGTGACACTGCCCAAAGTGGATATAATTAGCCTTTTGAAAATGATGCTTCCTCATCCACAGCTTGGCCACATATATCAAGCCAATCAGTTTACTGTGATGAAACAGCTCAGTTGAGGTTGGACAGATAGCATTGTTATCCCTGCTGTAATGACACATTAGAAATGTGTATGATCACAGCTAAAGAATGCCAAATTTCATCAGAAAAGGGGTATTTTGTATGTTTAGCCTTGTGACTGCAGAATTGCTCATGGTCTATGAAATACCAGTTGTATGAATTGTGACATTTATAGTGTCACTTTTTACATCATTTTATAGTGTATATTAAATATAGCTGACATTGTTGATGTTAACTAGTTGTAACTGTATAAGAGAAAATGATAGTGAACACTGTTGAATGGATGGGATAAAGCAGTGCTTAGAACAGTACTTAGTTGCAGAACATACAGTAAAATATCCACATTTTTATAACAGGAGATCCCCTCATCTAAAACATGTTTTTTATGACTGACTCCCTGTTTAATTTTAGGTTTCAAAATAATCAAACTGGCATGTCTTTGAGAACATTTGTTCTGTAGTTATTTTCATAGAACACTCAAATTGTTAATTCACGATTTCATTATTTCTTAACAGAACGCTAAAATACTTGCATTTTCTTTTAACATGTAGCATAAAGTTTTCATCTTTTAACATTTGTAATGAATCATGTAGCTAACAGATAGTTCTCATGATTCCCAGTTGGAAATGATTCACTAATGTTTAATAGCTGTGTGATTGCATTTATACATGGTAATTATGGTTAAGTAATACTTTTTCAGCACTCGTGCATTTATGGAGTGTTACTTAAGGGATACATGTTTCAGACTTAACAATAAGGGTCACAAAGAGCATTCATGAATGGCCAATTATGGTTAAGTAATGCTTATACAGTACAGCATGCAGAATAATGTGTAGGTTAGAAAATACGTTAAGGAAAGTATACATGAAGATAAAGTAACAAGCAAACTTCTACATGAGGACCATGGAGTGTGTCCACTGATCTCAACCTTTAAGTAAAATAAGTCAAATTGGAGGATAATCATATAAAATTAGTGGACAATCATTACCCTTAAATAGAGCCATTTCATCAAGAGAAAACATTTATTTAAAACATGTTTTCACTTAGTGAAATGGCTTAACTGTGAACTTCTTGACAAACATGTTAGTACATTAGTTAGTACCTTAATTAAAATGTAAACCTCTGATAATTGAAAGACATTTGTTAACAGTTACTTAACTACTAATAACATATTTATATAATCAAATAGTGTATAAATAAATACATTAGTTAACATGAACACAATTAGTAAATTATTATTAGACAATTAATTAATTGTCAATTAACTGATATTTGAATCATACAGTATATAGGTATGTGACCATTCTAAAAATGATCCACATTTGATGATAATTTAAACAAGCTTTGATATATCAGAAAGTGCAGATCATGTTTTTACATCTATCAGTGTGAAAACCATATGAAGTCACATGAGTTATTCAATAACATCCTAATGACAACATCATAGGAAGTGCACCTGTATGTGTCCTATTGAATTCCTGCTGGACCCAATGTGAGAGAAACAAGGACAATTGATTATTTAAGGTTCAACGTGTACTGACATGTGACTCTACCCTTTTCTTCTCTCACAAACAAAACAATTCTTACTCCCTCTATTCATGAGTCCTTCCTTTTTCCTGACTTTCATTAAATAAAACACAGAGTCCTGACCCACATATTAAAGTATTTGTTTTTGCTAACTCAAGGATAACACAAAGACAGACATAGAGTGAGGAAAAACTAGAGAGACAAAGCAAAAGACAGAGAATGAGGAAGGTGATACTTAAAGGAATTTGATGGCGATGATGAAGATGGTTGCGCATAACAACCATAGATCCATTAATGCAGACAGAGCCCTCTAAAGGTTGCATCATAGGCTTCAAAGGTGAAGCCTGATGATTGAAACCCTGCTGAGACAACCATGCACAGCCAGAGCAAGGATATACTGCACATTATAGAGCTACTGTAGATAGTTCAGGACATCATGCAGACTTAAATAGCTAATGATTTAAACTCTGTAAACTGCTAAGACACTATATGGAGCTGTAGAACATCACTAATCATCACTCCTATGAAGGGATGACCTGCAGGGTGGTACACAGCCAGAAATTGCCAATTCCTTCTAAGTGTAGGCAGGAATGAGGCATTGGTTTGCATTTTATAGGCAAAACGATTAGTTGATTAACTTTTAAACAATGCATACTGGGAAGTCTTCTCAACATGTTTATTAAGTAGCTTAATTTAACAAGTTATGTGAACTCATTCCTTAAGCTTATCTATGTCACACGGGAAATCATAGTACTATCCTGAATGATGCCAACATAATCTGGTCCAAATCCACAAGCCTAAACCAAAATTGCAGCTTAAGGAAAAATTTAGATGGAGAATCTTTTAATAGCTCAGTTCTGATAAGGCCTGATGGTTTTATGTGGCAGATAAGACCTTGTACCGCCGGTCTTCATGCAGAAGCAAACCCTCACAAGGCTCCACTTTTTTGTGGATCACTGAGTCCAGATGTGCACAGTTTGTAAAAACTGCTGGTTACGTTTGATAAGCCATTTATGCTTCCTTTTTACACGCATTCTGCACCCGTGGAAGTGTGGTATTTATCAAAAGGCACTGTAGCCTGGGAGTGCAGTTAGTCATCTGAAACTCAGCTTACATGTGATTAGTGATATGTGCATTTCTCCTTCATGTATATCTAAGGGAGAATCGTCATGATGATGCATGATGATGGTCTTGATGATGCATGATGATGAGGAAGATGCCTTGAATTAATAATTATGAGGTAGATACACATATAGTGTACACTGCTCTCTTACATGTAAAAATTAATGGCTAGCATATTTATTGATTAACATAAATGTGTACATTGGGATTAAGACTGCATCTCATCATTATTTTCAAGACAGTGTTTTTTTCTTTTCAGTTTTTGTTCATGATCAGTTCATCGCTTTGTCTAGAAAATGTCAGAAATGAGTGCAAAATTACCGTTATAATTTTCCATAGCAGAAAAATGACATCTTCAAGTATCCTCAATTTTCTATTGTGTATGACAAAGGAAAGCTACAGTATAAAACCCCACATCTGAGTAACTGACAACATTGAATTTTTGCTTAAAAAAATAAAATAATCTTCAATAGTTGCCAATTAATTTTGTGTCCATCAACTTATTGGTTAATCAACTTATCATTACAGCTTTAATTGGGATGAGTTGGTAAGGGTGTAGGATGAATTGATTTTATTGATACTTTGTATTGGTTGTTTATTGGTCGGTTCTTTTCCATCACTAAAGAAGTGCTTTTTAAAAATATATTATTAAAAAAAAAAGATTTAGAGCAGGATTAAAATGTATTTGTATTTTAAATATAACTAAATATTGTTTCTAAAGCAGCAACATAAAGGTCACTTTATGAACTCAACAATATCTCACAGGAAACCAATCTAAAGTTTCAATAACATAAATAATATTTCCATCATCAAAATACTGAGTGCAGTTTAGAAAGTAAATGAGCTGCACTCATATAGTGCTTTTCTAGTCTTCCGACAATTCAAAGTGCTTTAGTACTGCATGCCCCCATTCACACATACATTCACACTCTGATGGCAGGTGCCAACCTGCTCATGAAGAGGGGAATCTATTGTTTTCACACATTCACACACTGAAGGCACAGCATTCAGGAGCAGTTTGGGGTTCAGTATCTCGCGCCAAAGACACCTCGAAATGCGGACTGGAGATGCTGGGGTCATCAAACTGCAGATCTTCCAATTAGTGGACGACCTCTGAGCCACAGCCACTTTTCCTCTCAGCCAGTAGCTAAGTTTAAAAGAATTTGCCAAATTTTAAGATACATGGCATATTAAGGAAAACCCTTAAGTTACATACAGACAGCTTACGTTTGTTCGTAACAATTTGCTGTTATCCCAACTAGGGTGCTGTACTTGTGCAAAACATACCAGCAGTGGATGGGACACTTTGGAGGTGAAAATATCACTTTTTTACATGTTTTTGCTTGTTGAACAGGTGTATTGTTAAAGTATTGGCTTTTTACTTGCAAAGGATAATTGCACTTGCTGTAATGAAGGCAGTTGTCGTCAACTTGAGTAAAACGTTAGCTTTCACTTCACCGGGTTCATTGTCTGGATTACCTCCCTGATCTGCCTGCTGTGTGTGTTTGTTGAGGAGCTGAGCCACACCACAAGGAGCACAGTAGAAGACAGAGAGGAGAGGCTGCTTCGTGGTAATAAATTACACCAAAATGTAACAAACTATCGACAAAGGAACCAAGGTTAAAAATACCTTGGCTTCTTAAAAATTATAGAACCGGTTCTAATTGAGAACTGTGTTTCAGGGGGCATCCCTATAATGGTGTGTTCAGTGACTGAGTTTGACTGTGGAATCATTAATATTTATTTGTCCCAAACAACCAAATTATATTACTTTATATTATCTGTAAGCTAGCTATGGAGTCACCTCACCAGGATATCCACTTATCTCTGTTCTCTACAGTCTCTCTCCCTTTGCCCTCTCTCCTCATTCATAGAGTCTGAATATGCACACATTTTTCACTCATGTTGAAACATTTTTCAATTTGTGCGGATACATATTCATGTTAATTTGCATTATTGTAATGACTTTGTGTGTAACTGTGCTGGCCGAAAAGTTTGTTTCATTTTTGGTCTGAACGCATCGTAACAGTTGCCATTAAGACAATTATTTTAAAATGATATCTGCATCTGTTATCGCTTGAGCATTTGGTCTTTGTCTGCTCAAATGGAGATTGTAATTGTGAATGGGGTTCTTTCAAGTGGTCACATCACATTAGGTCACAAGACACAGCAGACATGGCCAGCTGGTTATTTCCCTTCAGTCTGTCCCTTTTCCCCCTTTCTCATCTCAGCACATTTTTTCACGCACTTTTAAACATTTTCAACTCACCCAGATGTGTATTCATGTCAATTGGTGTGATTGTAATGACTTTGTATATAATTGTGCTGCACAAAAAATGAACAGAAAAGTTGCCGTAAATAAAATTATTTTTTAAATTTTATCTACATTTTGTTCATAAATATTTAAGCATTTGGCCTTTGTCTACTCAAATGCAGAGTGCAATTGTGAACAGGATTATTTCAAGTGGTCACACTGGGTCACAAGACACAGCAGAGATGAGAGTAAAGAGAGAGAGAGAGAGTTTCAGTAAAAATCTAAAATTTCCTTTAAACTAAATAGATTAAAATTACTTGAGAAATGATTTCACTCCTTTCCAATGTGTTTAATCTAAGTATAGGTTTTTGGCTACATTTCCTTTATTTGGACAGTTTGGTTAGCATAGTGTAATGGAGAAGTGTTGTGCAACATCGTTTTCAGTTTATTTTGATGGACTTACCTCCGCTCACACTGGTTGGAATATCACTGTGTGTGCACTGAGAATTAGTGAGATTTAGAAATTACCAAACAATCAATATGTTTCACAAAAGAACTGACCAAAAAATGTACAAATCATACCTTGCAAGAATAGCCAGTGTGTCCCTGATAACTTCATAGATCACATTCTGTCATCTCATTATTCTCTAAACATAAATCTAACATATAACAATTTACTTACCAACCATTAAACCATTTTTCAGTCCATAAATGTGATAATCATAATTATACAACACATTATATAACCCGTCAAGTAAAAAGCACAGTATTAAAAGACAATCACACACATTCAAAAACAACACCATTAATTACAGTTAAAAATATTATAAAGTTAAGCATCAGTTTAGAAGAAGACAAAATAATACATTTGCATGTTCAACATGCTGGAACGAGCTACTGGGCAGATGTCATTCCTTTCACCAGGTGTATTTCTGTTACTGTTGTCCATGTTTACTGCTGATTCAGGTGAACATCAAGGTATCCTGTCCAAGACTGAGCAGATGGTGCTGTGAAACAGAAAGGGGGGACACAAAGGCACTGCAGACAGACAGATTTGATTGTTTTACATGCTGCAAATGTATGAATAAATCCTCCTCATGTATTATCCTTTGCTCATTGCATTGGACACTATGTTGGAGGATTTTTTTTAACCTTTAATGGATTTATAAATGTGACACAATATGATAATGTCGTCTTTACTAGTAAGTTATATTACTAAAATGTGTGAACATTTAAAATTACTACCACTATATATGTACGACTATGGTATTGATAATGTATTACTGCTATCAAAATGTGATCAAGATCAAACAGCATTATGTAAATTCTGATTGGCTGCTGCTTTGCTCCCACTCCTCATTTCATCTCCCTCTGATTTATTCCACTTGCACAGCTCTGCACTGAATGAAGACATTTCTACATTCAAATACATACATGAATGTTTACAAGTGGTACCACTTTCATTATTTTGCATATATGAATTGTATTCTTTTAGGTCATACATTCATCCATTTCCTTTTGTGCAACCAAGAAATGAAGACTGATGTGAAGTCTTTTGTTTCTGTTTTCCTTATGAATAATGCTCCTCCTAGATCTTCCAGTGTGTTGTGAAATTGTATTCGAATGGACTATGTAGCAAGGGTACACACACTAGTGTGCCTTTGCTGGTGGCAACAAGCTGCGCTCGCTAGCAAAGATTAACCATGACATTTTGCTTTCACTTGCACATCAAAGCCAAACCCGTGCCCAAGTCGCAACCCCCACTGCAGAACTCTCCATATTCAGATATCCATTTTTTTATTGTGTCATTATTCCCTTTTCCTCATTATACTAACTTTTTGTCTTGGTCTCTCAACTCTTGGTCTATCTCCTTTCAATGCCTTCTTTCACCTTCTATGTAGTCCAACATTTAAAATGATCATTTGGGTCCACTGTGGATTGTACATTATGGTGAGAGGGTGCATGAGTCCATGTCCAGGTGTTGAGGTGAAAATGAAAAAAAGAATTCCAGTCATTTAAACAAGAAATTGACAGTAGTGTGTACCAATAATGATTAAAAATATATTATGTTTTAGATATTAAAACCCTTTGAAAGCCATTATGTGTAGGGGAACAAGAATGAGCGCATGTTGTGTAAATAAAATAATCTGGAACATACAGTAGAAGGCTGAGACTGACAGATGTGTGTGTGTGTGTGTGTGTGTGAGAGAGAGAGAGAGAGAGAGAGAGAGAGAGAGAGAGAGAGAGAGAGAGAGAGAGAGAGAGAGAGAGAGAGAGAGAGAGAGAGAGAGAAGGACGGGGGAGATGCAGTGTGGAGAATGCATGTGTGCACAAGAAACAGTGAGAGAGAGAGAGAGCAGAGCAGCAGCAGAGAGAGGACCTGGGGGGGAGAGAGAGTGAGAGAGAGAGGGAGCTGCAGACAGAGAGAAGGAGAGACCAGCAGCACAAGGCAGCAGCACGTCTCTCTTTATCTGTCGCCTCTTGGATCTCCCTGAGCACAGCTGTTAGGCTGCTGCTAACTGTGAGTGGATTCTCTCACTCAGTGGCAGTGCGAGGGAGCACTTCAGTGCATATTACATGCCAGATTTTCCTGGTGGCTACGCAGAAGTCTACAACATTGCAGCGTGTCCTTTGTTCAACTGTTCTGGCTATGGTGTTGCCACACATGGGTGAAGGTTTGACCAGCTTCGCTCTGGACTTGACTAAACACCCATGATCCCCAGCCAGCTCTGGCATACCCTCTCATTAAGGTAAGCAGATAAAATGTTTTATTGACTTTTGGTCAGAGAAGCTCATTAAAAAATAACTTTTTATAGTATAAGGATGTTTATTTGTTTAATTTATTTGTTTAGTTAATATATGGTACATTTAGAAAAGTAAGTGTGAAACTGAATTGAAACCACATTATATTATGTTGCCTTTGTCCCAGGACCTAGTTTCAGCTTTTATTGTGTCTGTTCTGAGCAGCTTTGTGTGTGCAAACATCATGATGGACTTGCCCATATCAAGTGATGAACCCTGTGCTATCTCTCCCCGGCTCTTGTGTCTATGTAATTATTTTGCATAACATTGTTATCTGTCTTCGACTCACAGTACTGCAGTAGTCAAAGGCAGCGGGCTGATTATTTTCATATAGCTTTCAGAGATTTCTGTGATTAGTTTTTATGAGTCTGTAAGCCTCAACATCTCAAAAGTACACTTGTTCAAAAGGTTAATCAAGTCCTAGCTCTGTATGTACAGTACAGTTTATTGACTGACACTGACTTAGAATTTGTCATGTGGATTGCATTAGCCATGACATAACAGGCTCCTCTTATGTCCATGAATACAAAACAAACCTAAACTTAAACTTGGACTGGCATACACTGCACATCAAGTGTTTGTTTCTACAAATATTTGTAGTAGTAAAGTATGAGTCTTCATAGAAAGTGGTTTTCAAACTATATAAACTATTTTAAAATGTTAATAAACCGGCATCAAATTGGTTCCCTGCCCCATGTGAGACTTGCACTTGCCTGTCACTCTTTCACTAAGAAAGGGGTGGTTGCAGTGAATATGCTTGCAATCAAGACTCATAAAAAAACAAATAGGGATAATCAAATGTCTTCTTCGGTGGCTTCTCTTTTTGAATATACACATATCCCTCTGAAATGTGAACCATCAATATCTGAAGCACTCTCTGCTGCTCCGTCTCTGCTTCCCGCTTCAACACTTTATACTGTGTGTAACGTTTGATTGGGTCCGCTTTTACATCTCATTAATTATGAACTTAAATTGTGTACTTTAATATTGATGCTTCATATAACTGTAGAGCTACTTCATGGGCATTAATATGTTATGTAATATGACATTTAACCTCTTCAAGCTAATAAATAACAGATCAGCAGCATGTGAGTGCTTCTTTCAGTCATTTTAAGGTTAATTATTTCATTTAGAACTAATCTGTAGTTGATTAGCTAACTGAGTAAATGCTAATTTGATTTACATAATTGATTCTGCTTAGTTTATATGCTACCAACATGAATTATTGTATAACAGAAAAACATGATTCTTAGTGCACATGTCACTGACTCAAATATGATTACCTTGCTGGCATTGTGTTGTCGAGTTTAATCTTAGCAAGAAGAAATCTTTATACTCAATGCTCAAGCCCAAACATTTCACTGACTGTGTTATCGAACCACTTATATGATGGTAAATTTGATAGTTAAATCTTGAATGACCAGATTAGAGATACATGTAACCTCAGTTACACAAGATCATGTGTTCATTATTTGTAGAGGATATGTGCCCCTATTAGGTTTAGGTCCAAACATACAAACGCCTTTTGCTGCTGATGTTCTACACTGGCCTGACCAGCCTTAACAATAATTAAGCAGCCCACATCCGATATCCAACAATAGAGATCTAGCTTTGTCAAGCATTGCTGCCCATATTGCTGGAGGAAAAAGGCAACGCCTGCTGATCCTTGCCAAATTATTTTATAATTCATATGATGTTCAGGAGCACAAAAGCACCTTGTAATGAAATATCAGCAGTAGCAGAGAGTGCACTGAGTGAAATGTCAAGGCAAAAGACACTGTTGTTTAACTAACATAAGTTTGTGTAATGTTCTTGTTATAATGATAAAGTTAATGTGATACAACAAGAAAGTTTTTTATAATAGTGAAAAAAACAGCTTGTTAAATTCGGCGAATTATGCCTTTTATGTGCTCAAGAGCTCATGAAGAAATTATGATGCCTATTAACTGCAACTGGACCTCATGTTATGAAAAATGACATACAGTTAGAAACAGGATTAAAAGAGGAGCCTTTATTGTAATATTCATTACTGTGTGCTTATTATGTTTCACTCACTGTTAAAGAGAAACTGCTAAAATACACACAAAAAACATATTATGCAACTATGCATCCGTGTAGTATGTTTGGTGCATCTGTATGAATGCACATCTATTTAATGTGTCATTTGACTTTTCTATGTGGAGGTGATATAAATATTGTAGGCAGCAGTTTTCCACATCAGTGTGGGAGGGAAGGTGTTTTGCAGTGACGTGTCAGTGGGGTGAAAGGCTGAGTTCACAATTAATCAGGTTTATAGAGCAGCTGAAGAAGAACTCCTTAATAGCTCTGAATTATGAAGGTGATACTGTCCATTGGAAACGTGTGCTCTGGCTCTGTGGTGGTTACATCTTGTTTACATCATCCTGTCCCAGATAATACCTGAGTTTTTGTTTTTTGTTTTTTTGCTCGTGGCTAATGTTTCTCATACCCATCACTCTGTGTTTGCTGACATACAGTATGTACTTGAAAAGGGGAGTAATATAGAACATTGCTGTGTATTCTAGGAACTGATTGATGATCTACATCAGTGGTCTCCAACCCTGCTCCTGGAGAGCTACTGCCCTGCATGTTTTAGGTATCTCCTCACTCTAACTCGTTATCAAGCAGCTGAGGCTCGTCAAAGGGCTTGATAACGAGTTGATTATTAGAATCAGGTGTGTTAGAGTGAGGAGATACCTAAAACATGCAGGGCAGTAGCTCTCCAGGAGCAGGGTTGGAGACCACTGATCTACATTATGTAGTGTAACTATGAAATTAATTTGCTAATATTGTAACAATAGCCAACATTACATCATTGATCATGGTAGTGCAGTATGGAGTGCTTACCATGAGCAGACACAAGCACACACAGACGTGAACACACACCCAGGAAATGCCTCCTTATCTCAGTCCTTTATACCAAGACATGAATGGAAGAGGTCGTTGACACAGTGTGTAGGAGTGCATAATGAATGAACATTCATTATATTTTCAGTGTAGGCAGATAGTCACACATGCACTTGTTAACTCCATACACAACTTCTTTCGTAACACCACACAAGAGTGTCTATCAGTTGACTTATGAAACCACCCATCCCCCAGAGCTCGGATCTGGTTCAATGTACTGCGATTCATTCACTTTAACTGGCATGATTTCCATCATCTCAGCTCCATCTTTTCCAACTCCACCACACTGTGGGAAAATTGAAAATATTGAGTTGAGAAATCAAGAAGAAACCAAAAAACTGATGTTTCTGAATTATATGTTGTCATTGTATTTGGAGTAATAGAACATACACTTTCTCATTTCTCATTATCCTAATAAAAATGTGCCACTTTTGTTTTTCAATAACATTTGGAAAATGTGACGTTATGCCAGCGAGTAAACCCATTTGCATCCAGCCAACAACTGTGCATAACAAACGTCTGACGTGTAACCCAGAAACTTTAGCATCGTGTCAGCTGAGTCAAATTACAAAACAATCCAAGTGTAAATGCATAAATTCCTGCAAGCCTGGGGAATGTTTTGTGAGTTCATGGCAGAATAAACATGTTTTGCCTTTATATAAACAGAAGCGCAGCACAATGTTAGGAACCATGACAGTTCAATTAAAGCTTAAAGCATTCACATTTCCTTTCAGACCATGTTCACTTTACCACATGGACTTGGCAGAAACTGCAACACTGTAGATTAGGAAGTCGTTTTGTTTTGTTTATTTCCCTTTAAAATAACAGTGTGTGTGTTTCTGGATAAACACACTGTAACTTTAACTGCCAAGTTTCAGACTGTTGTCAAGTCACAGCACTGTTAGAACATCAGAATTAGATATGGTAAACTGATCATTTTTGAAGAGTCAAACATTGTTCTCAAGTGAGGGAGAACATCAAATGAATGAGAAACCAACATGTGAGAGCTCTTTTTTAAGGACCAGGGAACTGTCAACTGGAAGTTTGATCCAAATACTGCTTTCCCATCACAAAAAAGTGCTATAAAAGTATAATGATCTGCAAAATGTAATACGATTAATAGTCCATGATTGCAGAAAGGTTTCTTGGTTGTTTTCTTCAGTATGATTATGATCTATTGATGAACTGATGTCTGAGGTTCGGCTAGATCTATACAGATTTACATTTTAAATGCATGTGTTTGCTTTGCTATTGTTGTTTGTGCTGCTAATGACTACCAGCTCATCTTCAGTATTTTTCACCCTGGACCCAATTTTCCAGTCTTTTTGTGTTTAAATGACTAATGAAATTGGTTCAATATTGAGTGAGTGCTTCAGCCAGCAGCCACGAAATGTGCTTTAATGTCCATTGATAGGTTTATTATATTATAATGTAGATATTATAATTGTTGTTATAAGTGTCCGACAGCATAATGGAAAGGACCATATAGAGAAATAAAATGTTTTTCTTTACTTTTCTGTACCTTAAATATTCAGCCATGACTATCTAAAAATCATTTAGATAACATAACTTTACACTTTCTGTACTCAAACTAACACAACACACTCCACCTGGCATTCCCTTTCTCCAACTCTGTCAATATTTATCTGACTTTGACAACAACTCAACTCTTGCGAGATTTCAAAATGAGACTTCTTGTAAAGTGAGACTTGGTTAGATACAATAACAAACAGCCTGCATCAGGGGAAAGGTAAAGAAACATGCTTTAGTTTCTCAGTAGGATCCTCTCCATAATAATAATCTGTCGCTGGATGAAACAAGCACTTTTAGAGGACGTACAATGATTTGGCACTATTGCCCCAGTGCATTACATTACAGCCAATGTAATAAAAAATGTAAGGAAAACTACTGCATTCCAGCAGTTGTATTCCAGTGTTGCTATTGTTGCACAAAAGAACAACATTTGCTGACCAGGAAACATTTTCTCGTCCTAATCTTTACTGCTTTGTGCCATTAAATATAATTAAGAACTGGGCAGCAAACATCTATACAGTTTAGTGATCCAAATGAAAGCAATTAAACACAGGTCAACTGAAATTTATATAGAGTAACTTTACATACATTTAGTTCTACAGATAATAACTAACACAATTAACAAAATACAAAAAGGCAATGAGTATATACACAGAACAGTGCTATGATGACAGATCAGATTGTTGTGACAATGCTCTAGATATCTCAGGGATACTGTTTAAGTAAGATTGAGAAACCAAGAGAGTATTTTGCAGTCCAAGGCCATTACTACTACTGAAAGTAGTAGTAGAGATTGTTTCTAATTAAATTGCTGAGAAGAATTTAGTTGATAAATTCAGAAACTCAGGCATTTCTTGCATGCAGTGGATAGCGAGACAGGAAAACTTTGTACCAGTCAAAGGGCAAACTCTAATCACTTAAAAAGAATAATTACACAATAAAATATAGATTATAGTGTAATGAAGATAATAAATAATATAGAAGTTGACTCTATGCCTTGACAAGGAATCATAAGTAGTGTGTTTGAATACACACTCAACACTGTAGCTACTCAAGTAGGTCCATGAAAATGTTGTTGCTGTCCTTGAAGTGCTATCAACATGATTATCTTAAAGTGCTCTTTCTTGGTTTGTAGGTAGATATGAGCCTTTTATTACAAAGTCAGGACTCAGCTGCATCTTTGGGGTGACACATCAAAAACTACATAGCCCTTGTTATGTACTGTATTGTCTTGTGTTTTTCCACTGTTTAGTTTTGTAGTTTTGCTTTCTTAGTTGCTGTACAATTTAGTTGTGCATTATGCACTCCAAAAGGTCTCAAGATCACAGTCCTGACTTGCCAAAGGGAGTTGAATTAAGTGGTGCTGATTACGTTTTGTTGATCAAAGGAAGGTTTGGATCCCAGTGGAACTTGGCAATGTCTGAAGGAGTTCATTGTGTAGGTGTCAGGGGTCAAAGGAATTTGGGATTTTATGGGACTGAGGGTTAGCACAGTGATGAGAATTGAGAATGATGAGAAGAAGCTCAACGTGTGTAATAATGTGATGCACATATTTCAAATAATTTTTACTATACTTACTATACTTTAACAAACGTAAATCAAGTATTTTTTTGCACAAAGAGGGTTTGTAGTTGGGTTTTTAATTGGGATCTTGCTAAAAATGCACAAGAAAATTGCCAATGAATGGGAGAGAGTAAGTGCACTTACTTCTAAACAGAGCATTCACTATAATCTTTTTCAGAAAACTTTTTTGCGAGATGTTACAAGGTAGATTGGTACCTCTGGATGGTCATCTTCTTATTATAAATCTTATTAAGTGGTCACAGGGCAGGCTTCAGGGAAGACACAACACCAAATCTGAAGAGCACAACACATTCTTCACAATATGTATGGTTCCTCCCTTGCTTGTTTCTTAGACCATTTAAAGCTAGTCAAGGGTTTTATATATAAAAAAAAGCCTGCAACAAAGAGCCTTTTGAGCACCCTAGCTGAGAGACAGCACAGGATCTATGTTTGACAAAGGAGTCTTTACGTTTGAAAACCAATTTGTCCTCCATGTGGAGAAGAAAAACGTACCATTTATGGTTGTCATCATTCCTAATCCTCAGGTATGCCCTGCATGTACCACTATCCATACTCTATCCTTTGTATTTTGCTCTTGTAGTTTAAGGACATGAGGACGAACACACAAAGCAACCACCAAAGATTCATTTTATTGCCCAGTTGTCAATCTTCTGTTTTTTAAAGGGGTCAGATGGGTGTTTTTTCCCAGCACAGTACTGTGTCCTTTGTAATTTAGCTAGATCTTGTACAAGGTGTTTGTGCTCTGTGTCCTCTCCTGTGCACTTCAGTCTTCTTTTGTTGAGTTATGTCAACCATCCTTCGTATAGCACAATATATGTTAAATAGGCATCATATAGTATAGAGCTAAATAAGATAAAGAGAGAAATATCCTGTAGTCTGTGTTACTGTATAATGCAATGTCAATAATTAATGTTTTAAAACCATCCTCTATGTCCTTTCTATTGCTTTGCATACTGGAGAAAAAAAAAGTTTCTTTGTAATGATGGTTTTTCTTTCAAAGAAGTAATATAATTGCATATGATGGCAATCAGACAGAAACAGGCAGAAAATACATCACTAACAAAAGTAATATTTTCATGTCTCACTACTTTACTAGTATATCTTAATAAAGAGTTTTAAATAGGTACTCTTCTTATATTTCGGTATATTACAGGAGAAGATGTAAGGTTTGTGTATCTTGTTTAATATTAAATAAAAATCAGGGTCTGAGTTGTCACTCCATAGATTTTAAACATATTTTTAAGAATAGATTTACATTTTTCTGGAGGCCGCGTTTTTGTGTGACAAAGAGGTGATGATTCCGGTTTGCCGCTGGTACATTAAGGTGTAATATTATAATTAGAATATTGTAATATTATAACAGCAAAATGGAGTGACATCTGGTTTTACACATTACTAAGGCTGACTCATGTTACCCAGAATCGCTTAAGTTTGGTGAAACATTTGGTGAAATCAAATCGTAGAAAAACAATAGAAGTAGAATTCAGGGCTATGTTTAATACGGGCATGCGCGGGTATATTCCAAGATGACAATGCCAGGATTCATCGGGCTCAAATTGTGAAAGAGTGGTTCAGGGAGCATGAGACATCATTTTCACACATGGAATGGCAACCACAGAGTCCAGACCTTAACCCCATTGAGAATCTTTGGGATGTGCTGGAGAAGGCTTTGCGCAGTGGTCCGACTCTCCCATCATCAATACAAGATCTTGGTGAAAAATGTATGCAACACTGGATGGAAATAAATCTTGTGACATTGCAGAAGCTTATCGAAACAATACCACAGCGAATGCATGCCGTAATCAAAGAGAAAGGCGGTCCAATGAAATATTAGAGTGTGTGACTTTTTTTTTGGCCAGGCAGTGTATGTCCTCATGTGAATGAATTTATCTGAATGGGTTCCTGGAGCCCATTCTGGCATGGAATATGATTGTAGATTGTTGTCACTGGATGGCTCAAATGATCTTTCAAGGTATAACAAGACAAGACACAAAGAAATTCCAAACACAATCAGAGCAGGGATTCGTACAGAATACGACTGACTATGATGCCCTATGGGCTGAAATTGTCAGTTAAACTTAAAATGTAACAAAATAAAACTTTCCAATGCATAATTAAAATCAAAACAAGCAATCATCACAGTTTTGAAGAAGTTTTGAGATTTTACATAATTAGTCACAAACACATTATCAGGTGATAGGCATGATGTTCTTCATTCTTCATCCCATTCCTCTGGCATTGAGGCAGTACAATCTTCAGCCAAATGACCCACTTTATGACACCTCATGACGCCTAGTAGGCCAGCCAAATTTTTCTGAAGCTTCTCAACTGTTGCTTCAGACCTCTTCATTTGTTGGTCTCTTTCATCCTGTATTTTATTTCTCTCTCTTTCTATGTTTCTGTACTTTGTTTTTATTATTAGTGTGTGTGTGTGTGTGTGTGGGGGGGGGGGGGGGGGGGGGGGGGGGGGGGGGGGGCTGCCTTGCCTTTTACCTTCCCAAGGATTTCCTTACGCTCCTGCTGCAGGGCATCTTTCACGTTATGAACACTGTTCACAGGTGTTTTAGGACGGTTGCGGATCATCTGACCTGTGTGACAAACTTTTTGACCAGTGGTATTCCACCCCCAAGGCATTTCTTAGGGGTGGAATACTGGAGGTGAGTTGCAGAGTCGGGGGGCAAAGCGGCTGAAAGCCCTGCTCCCCATGGTTAGGAGGTGGACGGGGTGGACAGAGAGGTGAATGGAGGAGGCAGATCTGAGAGAACGGGAAGGGGTGGTGACGTGGAGGAGGTCAGACAGATAAGGAGGGGAAAGGTTGTGGATGGCCTTGAATGTAAACAGGAGGATTTTGAAGTCTATTCGGAACTTGACCGGAAGCCAGTGGAGTCGCTGTAGAACAGGGGTTCTGAACCATTTGGGAGTTTTTGGAGGTATTTATGAGGTAGACCAAAGAGAAGGGAGTTGTAGTAGTCGATGCGGGAGGTGACAAGGCTGTGTACAAGAATAGCAGTGGAGTGGGGAGAGAGGGAGGGGCAGAGGCGATTGATATTACGTAGATGGAAATATGCAGACCGGGTGATGTTATTGATATGTGATTGGAAAGATAATGTGCTGTCGAGGACGACACCCAGATTCTTAACCTGAGGGGAGGGGGAGACAGAGGAGTGGTCGATGGTGAGGGAAGAACTGTCGGCTTTGGCAAGGGTTGATTTTGTGCCAATGAGGAGGATTTCAGTTTTATCACTGTTAAGTTTGAGAAAGGATTTGAGTTCACTGAGGCAGTCAGTGAGGGAGGAAGGTGGGAGAGTGGAAATGGGTTTGCTGGACAGGTAGAGCTGGGTGTCATCCACGTAGCAGTGGAAATGGATGTCATATTTGCGGAAGATATTGCCGAGGGGAAGTAGGTATGATGAAGAGCAGGGGCCCCAGGACTGAGCCCTGGGGCACACCAGTGGTGACGGGGGACGGCTAGGAACTGAAGGATTGGAGTTTGATGAACTGAGTGCGGCCTGAAAGGTAGGATTTAAACCAGTCAAGGGATGTGTGCGAGATTCCGTGGAGATTAGTCTGTTGAGGAGGATAGTGTGAGATATTGTGTCAAAGGATGCACTCAGGTCGAGGACGAGCTGCCAGGAGGATGTCGTTAGTGATTTTGATTAGTGCAGATTCAGTGCGCAAACCAGACTGGAATTGCTTGTACAGGTTGTTCAGGGTTAACTGACAATCAAAATCACGATTATTTGGGTCAAAATTGAAATCATGATTATTAAAAAGATTCTTTTTTAACTTTAGAAACATGTTGCCTTCATTGGACATTTCTTGTCAAAAAACAGTAACTGAGGAATTCTCTGTACTTTCCTCTTCCCCATATGGTATGGTGGAGATAAGTATACAAATTATTATTTGGCTTATTTGGTATTTATCTTTTTCACTAGTGTTTATCTTACTTGGTATTTATTTATTCATGTTTCTATTTTTATTACGACAAAACATGAACATCACAGTTTAATACTGTGGTAAAAGCACATTTTAAAAAAACAAAAAAACTTTTTTCACATTTAAACTTTTGAATTCCGCTTAATTAATTTTCTCCCCAAGCAGCAGCCTTTTATATGCCGCTTAACGCGACACACAGCAGAAAATGTGCGGGGATATTAGTGCTGGCCGAACAGGCTAAGATGAGGATAGTTCACACAACACATCCTGGTTTTTAATAATTAGTCAGTAAACTTGAAAATGTGCACTTTTCTTTACAGTTAGAAACATTTCACTGTGTGTTTCAGCTTCTATCAAACTAACGGAGCTGCAGCGGCTTCCGGTCTAAGCTTTCAAAATAAAACCTTTGTTATTGTGTGCTTCTCCTTATTATTAACAAACAAAGTTGGTTTGTAAAATTATGGGAGATTCCCAGGAGAAAACGGGAGGGCGGCGGGAGATGGGTCTAAAATATGGGAGAAACCCGGGGAAAACAGGAGTAGTGGCAGTCATGGTGTACAGTGCATGCTGTGGAGGAGGGACGGAAATATGTAGCGCGGCTTTTTGCAGACTGTTTCTATACAACGTTGCACAACGGAAAATGACAAAAAATGTAAAAAAGATTTTATTAGTTTTGAGATCGTTTGGCCCCTCGTTTGATATCGAGTTCATTTTATTTGTTTTCTCGAGATCTCGAGTTATTTATTTCGAAATTAACTGCTGTTTTCCCGAGATAACAGGATCATTTTCTTGAGATCTTGAGATAACGAAACTTTCTTTTCCTGAGATAACGATATAACTAATTTGAGATCTTGAGAAAACAAAACGATAGTGTAGTATATTAAATCACTGCAGGAAACATCATTCAGTGTAGCAATGTCAGGAGCAGGAGCATATCGATCCCCGCGTCACATATCTTTTCAATCAAGGCCTGACACAGGCTGAAATAGCATTACGCCTTGCTATTACAGATCATATACACATTAGTGTGCGTTGTCTAAAAAGATGGTTAACAAGGCTTCAGCTATGTCAGTGGCGAAATCTAAGTGAGCTTGATGTAATCGTTAACTACATGGCTGACCAGCTACGAGGTCCCGGGCGTCACCATGGATACCGGATGATGACTGAGAGATGCAGATCAGCAGGATTATGGGTCAGTGAAACACTACGGTCACGCTATCTACACTTCGAAACTCAAGTGGCCGTCTACATCGCTTGTACGGTAAAGCATGTGAGCGGCTTCATGGTGCATTCAAGTGAACCTTGTAAACTCAGAAATCTATCGAAGTTGCTTATTCTCATTTTCATTTGTTGAAATACATACATCTGTCATTACTTTGTTGTTGTTGTTTTACTACATACCTTTTAATGATCAAAACAAAATGATAAAATTATTGAAGCACAACCAAACATAAATCAAATTGTTATCAGCAAACTCCACTGCATTCTTGTTCTACATCTCCCAAGGTACATCTGTGTATATTTTGAAGTCCTTTGACTGTACCATTTTCTAATAATCCCATGCTAAAATCATACCCAATACACATTGTATGGCTACGCAAGCAGTTTTGAAAAATTCTGCTTTCTGCCTAGATCTTTTAATATTCTCAATAAACCACATCACTAACATGACTTGCGTCACTTCAAGGTAGAATAGAGGTTAGTTACTGTGAAGCTAGTAACGTTAGTAACGATGCTAACATCATTTATACTTAGGATAAGCTACTCCTCCGCTTCGACTTTGGCTTTAATAAGTATTTGGTCTCAACACTTTGTTAAATACTGTCAGGCTTATTATCACAATAACTACTAAAACACACGCCACCTGTACTATCAGAGCAATAAATGCTGCTTCCCAAACTGAAGCTAACTTACCGTCCCGCAGCAGACGCTTCAGACTCCGCCATGTTGGTCAGCTTGCGCATTTGTTACGTCCGTTGCCATGACAATGCGCGTCTATGAACTTGGGGGTGGAGCCCCAGAAGGAGCACTGAGGGGAAGAGGGGGGGGGGGGGGGGGCTTGTTTTGGTTTTGGAAATTAACTCGTTATCACGGGAAAACGGAGGAAATAAAATGTATGAATACATGGCCCTTTAGGGCTTCCGTACATTTTCACACTTACTCATACCCTCTTTTTTACACTTACTCATATTTTCCCAGCCCTTCCTCTATCTGCTTCTATAGTTTATGTTTGACTTCAAAAATGTGTGTTCATGTAAAATGACAGGCAACAAGAAAGTTGGCCAAAGAAAAGATCAGATTATTACTATGATTAAAGAGGCGCTATCCCATTAAATTTTAAAGTTGTCTGGTCTACATTATTAGCTTTTGCCCAGGCCAACAATACTGCATTATTAATATTTTTTATTATTATATTTAATGTTTGTCTTAATGTTGGCAGGCTCAGATTTTTCTTGTACTCAATCTTACTCTGTTTTAGCGGCCTGGGGTTAATTTCCAGCCAGCTGACAAAGCTGATATCATATTGTCAACAGCTGTAATTACAGCTGTCACCAACACTAAATGGTCTATGGAAGAGGACAATAAAGAACATTACATGAATTACATGGTCTGCTTGTTTCTCAGCTGCAACTTTAGGATTTAGATACTTTGGAATTAATTACTTATGGCATAGGTCCTGTTTCAGTGTTTCCACACACAGCAGTAATTCCCATGTTTCCTTAATTTCCCACATATCAAATACGGATTGTGAGGATGCCACAGGCATAGGTTTCACTGGGGACAGGAACTGCTAGCTTATTCTGAATATGGCAATCGTGCATAACCATAATCATCCACTGCATCTCAAACCCCAATTAAAGCTGCAAGCGGCGATGGCGGGCCCTCGCTCACCCATGCCACCGCGGGGCCTGAGGCATGGCGGGGCTGTGGCGTGAAGCAGAAAGTGAGAAAAAACCTGGAAGGAGGCCAAAAATGCAATGTTTCGTTCATCCAGTAGGGGGCAGTCACAGGTAGTTACACATATGGTCTGGTGTGTTCAGGGTGGCCACTCATCAGTCATGTGAAGTTTGGAGTGAATTGGACAAAGCATGAAGGAGTTATGAGAGGTTGATGGTTCATCCACCAGGGGGCAGTAATGGGATGCATGCAGGTGTGTTCAGGGTCAGTCCCTCATCACACGTGAAGTTTCGTGGAAATCGGACAATGTTGATGCAAAAAATGGCACTTCCTGTTTCCACTAGGGGGCGACATGAGCGACACCCCTATCAGATGGAAGAGGTCTCCACCCTGGACCTGTGTATCAATTTTCATGATGATACGTGTTCAATAAAACCATCAAAAAGCCAAACGTATTTTCATGGCGAGGAATTGATGGTAGCCACGCCCCCACAGGACGCCATTACTCGTAGCTTCACAGTGTTCATAATGTAGCTTCACCAACTGGTTCTGCATGTTTTAGAAGTGGAATGAAGTTGATGGGGTCAACTATGTATTTTTCATGAATTTAAGTTCACTTCCTGTTACCACCGGGGGGCGCTATGAGTTACGTGGGAAGTTAATATATCGGGACGTTCAGGGCGGAGCCATCATCATGTCCAGCAAGTTTGAAGCTGATTGGATGAAGTATGTGGGCGTGAGAGCCACTCGTATGTACATGGCGAGCACGCCAAAGTTAGTTGAGCCCTGGCAGACACGCCCTTTGACCTACGGATGCGCAGAGCACAACTTAAGCTCAGCTAGGTCAGGAGATGTTGCGTACCTAATTTGAACTTGATCGGGCGAACGCTGTGGGAGGAGTTCATTTTAGGCGGGAAAAACCAAAATGGCCGACTTCCTGTTGGGTTGAGGTCATGAGGTCAAGAGGCTTTTTTGCATATGTGGGTATAATACATATGTGTACCGAATTTTGTGAGCATAGGACAAAGTTAGCAAAATTCCCTATGGGCATTTTTGGACTTTGTAGGGGGCGCTATTCCGCCATTCTGCGTGCGACCACCCACAAATATCGAATTTCGGATGAGGACGTCCGTGCAAAAGTATAAGCATTTTCGCATTTGGGAAAGGGGCGAAATTGGGGCACGAAATGTCGGAAGAATAATAATAATATTAATAATAATAATAATAATAAACATTACAATTTCAATAGGGCTTTCGCCAGGCGACTTGCAGTCGCCGCTCGGGCCCTAATTAGAGCTTTTGACTTTCAGCCTAAAGCTCAGGGTCAAAATTTCTCCTAATTCTTCAGGCATCACAGGATAATGTTTTATTCAATTGGCCAATGTCTTTCTCAAAATCAGAGAATATGAATAATATGTTAAAAATGTGTGTTAAAAATGTATTACAGTAACATTGCATATTTGAGCACACAGCCTCGCCCTGCATTCAGATTTACCATCTTGTCACACTATCATAATTACATATATTTATACAGGAAAATTGATTCAATCCAAGTGATGCATTCTGAGGTATGGAGCAATATTGACATTGTCAGCAGTGGCAAGGTATTCTATTAAACGTTGCAGTATGAAAATCTAATATGTACAGTATGACATGATAAGAATGTATGCTTTAAGTAGTCTCAGGTTCGTACATTTTTCGTTCAATTAATCAGTTTTTTATCACAGTTTGTATCAAAACAAAGCTCTACTCCAACAAAATGTACACATGAGAGTACTGTTATGTAATTATGACAAAAGTTTAGATGAAGAATAACAGAGATGAGAATCCACGTAAGATTGACAAATATAAACTACCAACATTTCCACAACCTTTCAAATGCTGGTTATGACAGAATCATGTCATTGCCCTCATTTGGTGTCTTCTTACTGAGGTGACAAACAGCAGGTTTAAAAATAAAGTGTGATCCAACAGTAAGCTATGTCTGAGCAGCTGCTTTCTCCAAAACTCTGTGTGAGTCTATACTATGCTGTGTGTGTGTGTGTGTGTGTGTGTGTGTGTGTGTGAGATTCTGAAGTCCACATGACATTGTGTTATGGGCTGCTTGTGTGCAGATTAGTGTGAGTAATGCAGGGTTGTCATGCTACCCAATGTTCTGCCTAAATTTAGGCAATACACAACTGGACTCAAACCATTAATGCTCCAACATCCATGCCTGCCTCATTGAGTTATACTATTACAAATGCCTGCATTAAATTGTAAATTTAAAACTGTGAAACCTCTATGAACTCATACTCCATGCACAGTGTACAGTGAATTGTCATATGTTAGAGAATGGGGAAATTAACAATTATTTAATGATGTTGCACAGAGTTTCAGTGATTTGCCTTGAAGCTGAACAGAGCCTTTGACCCTGACAGGGACATCTGCCATTTACAGTACCCTGAAGAGAAATATGCTTTGGCTTTTGTACTCTCTCTCTCTCTCTCTCTCTCTCTCTCTCTGTGTGTGTGTGTGTGTGCACGCACGTGTGTGTAAATACCCGTGTGTGATTATCTGTGAGAATGGTCATTCCCCCAGGGTAGATATATCCTGAATGACAAGCAACCAAATGTCAGCTATCCTTATCCTCATGTACTGCATGCATTATGTATGAGGTTGTCAGTCCCAGCTTAGACTGAACATGAAGACGCTCTTACACACAGACTCCACCACACTAATAAATGGATAAAAACACACAGAGATGTATTTTAACAGGTGCGGCCACCAAATTAACAGGTTGTGTTCACTTCTACCAAATGTCTACCTCCCCATCTCTTAATATATACTAGAACATGCAATATTACTCTAAGACTTACTGACTTACTTACTTACTGACTTACTTACTTACTTACTTTAACAAACTACCATCAAATGGCAATAAAAGGTATAGCTATAAAGGTGATGCTGTATGAATGTTATACAAATATATGAATATTAAAATGCACCCACACTTTCCACTGGTGTAACATGTCAGTCACACAACCCCTTACGGGCAGGTTGAACGTAAATATCAAACCACACAGCCAGCAATGAGTATAATTTAATTAGAAAATCTGACAAAATACGGTGGAACTTGGTAATGATTATCACCAATTATCACATCTTTAACAGTCAGAGCATGTAGTCTTGTTTACTTGAACTTGTGTTGTTAAAGACAGTGATTGCGTGATGGGCTCCGAGTGCTGCCAAAACATGGGTGACCTACTCTCAGTAATGTGCATGAACATATCCTGTGTAGACGCTGACGGAGGGCTGAAGCTGTTGCTGCTGCTAATGTGCTATTTTTGCTTCATAGCCTGTGTTTTCCTTTTGTCAATTCCCTTCAGAGTGTGAGGGATGGTAGCCATTTGAAATGACATTTGTATGTAATTAAGTGCTTTCTTGGCTTTCATGAACTCAAGTCTCACATGTGGTTAGATTTAGTCTACTAAAACACACGGTTAAGTAGAGAAAGAAACTAAATTTTTATATATATATATATATATATACATACATATAAAATACACTTTAAATCAATTTTCATGTATTTTGAACATACATTAACAGAGATTTTCTTTTCATTTGGTGAATTGTATTCTCTTACAGTATCACACTGCTTTCCTCATTTGTTATGTGCAGTTGTGAACGATTATGTAACAGTCTCCCATCAGCGTTACACCAGATGCTTTACCATAACCAAAGCTTGCTAACTCTAATTCAAATCAATTTCCAATCATGAAAAATTATGCATTTACTTTCAAAATGTATCCATGCCAACAATGTCTCATAGTCGACATCACACAGCTGAAACAGGCCAAACATCTCTCCATGGTGGGCTCCTCCTGCTGCCGCCAGCCTGTCCATTGAGTGCTCAGACCTTCGCACAAGGGTCTGTCACCACAGATGGGGAGATGGGATTTCCACTGATGTCCTTGCTCTGAAAGATGATATATGGCACATCCTCAGGGCTAAACCCAAGTCCCGAGCATGTTCCACTCCCTACAACTCTGAGCCATGGGTCCTGGTCAAGAGTAGCAAACTCTGGCTCCCTCTCATCTGACACTCTTCAGCTGAGCAACAAATTCCAAGCCCTGGACAGTGAGGTTGGACTATTCTCTCCAGCTGGGCTGCTGGGCAACCATCCATCTTCTGCCCAGGCCTCCTTTCCTGAGCCGGTTGGTTGCTCCTCCACTGCCACGGACTGCACCTCTCCTACTGGTCAGGTATGCACACTCAGGTGCGGCGCCCACCCTCAGTGCTTGTTGTAGACGCTTCTATGGTCTGTCAAGTAGTGGTATGTGGTGACCGGACTTTCTGTTATCAAGATGCCTGCGTAAAGGACATTACATCAACTGCCCTGCAGCTGATTGAAAAACACATCTCTGTCTCTGCAGTTGTTGTTCATGTCAGCACCAACGATATCAAAAATCTACAGTCAAAGATTTTCAAAGAGGAGTTCATGTACCTGTGGAGAATATGCTGGGCACCAGAAAGAAGTGCGTAATTTTCAGGTTTGCTGTGCCCTCCCCACATGTTGGTGATGTGAAGTTTAGCCGTCAGTGAATAACTAGTTCTTTCCTCAACCAACCAACAAAGTTTTTTAAATGGGATCATCTCCACTCAGGACCAAGTTTTATCCATGAACACTGAACTAGCCCTACACTCCTGTAATGTCTTTACAGTATGACAACTTAAAAGTCCTGATTTTGGTCACTTTCTGGGACTGTCTTGCAGTGGTTCTCCTCATACTTTTCTAACAGAAAATTGAATGTGTGTGTTGATGGCTTTACCTCCTCTCAAGCATTGTCTATGTAAGGCGTGCCACAGGGCTCCATTGTAGGACCAATTACATTTTCTCTTTATTTTTTCCCTTTGGGACACATTATCAAACAGCATGACATTTCATTGCTATACTAATTATACTCAACTTGTCCTGCAAACCAAGTGAATCAGCCAAGTTATCCATCCTTCATAATTGCCTAGCCTAAGGATTGGATGGCAGTGGATTTTCTTCAGTTTAACTCCCCCAGAACAGAAATCCTTATTATAGGCCCTGAGCACAGTCACAGCCAAGTTCTGACTTGGCCCTCTAGCTCAGCATGTGGCACAGACTGTTAAAAACCTTAGTTATTTTAGACAAGACCCTTATTCTCGATTCTCATGTTGCTCAGTTGTGCTTTTCCCACTTGAGAACAATCTCTAAAATGTGATCTGTTATTTATTTTAATGATCTTTAAAGAGTTATTCATGGTTGTATCACTTCTTGTCTAGATTATTGTAATACTGTATTCAAATTGCATGGCCAAAACGTGATTGGACGGCTTCAGGATGTGCAAAATGCAGCCTCCAGACTTCGTAATCAAATCGCAAAAGAATGACCATATCTCCCCTATTGTAGCTTTGCTTTCCTGGATGACTGTTTTAGAATTGATTTAAAAATTTGCTCTTGGCTTTTGAAGCACTGGATGGTATGGCACCAAATCATTACTCACCAGCCTGTAGCTTAATACCAAGACCCTGTTAGCTATTCCCCAGTCAAGGCTGAAGATCTGGAGTAACAGGGCTTTTGCTGTTAGGGCTCCACCGTTTTGAACAGCTTTCCTGAGAACTAGAAAATTCACTTCTGTTAAATCATCTCTCAAAACTCACTCCTAATGTATGGCTTTTGCTAATTATTTTTTATGTTATTTTTAAAAGTTTTCTGTGTTATTTGTTGACTGTGAATTTTACTTTTGCTTTCTTTTTTTTGTTCGTGAAGCACTTTGTAAAAGTTGTTTTGAAAATTGCTGTTTAAATAAAGTTATTATTAGTAGTAGTATTATAATTGCCGTCCACTCACCATCATAATGCCCCCCGCTTCCAAAATCATTTAAAACATCACCAAGGACCACCTCTACTACAAAGACATTTTCAAGATGAAAGATACATAGTCAAGAATACCTACACACATGCTTACACATTTAAATAAACACTGTGTTCTGCACACTCACAACATGTATTATGCACAACAGCCCTCAGATCTCATTAACTTCAAAATGACTCATTAAAACATCTCCATGGAGTTTGGTTTGAAGTTAGGGCCACAGCTCTTGCTGTCTCTTCTCCTCATCTCTAACATGACTTTCTTTGTCTGTTGAAAAGATTACATCACAGCCTCCCTCTCTGTGCTACTCTCCCTTTGGCACTATGCCTCTCATGTCTGTCTGACACAGATCCTAATCTACAGTATACCCCCCCCCCCCTCCTTCTCTCAACACCTACGATTATGCCATTGTGTCAGGTCTGAGGACGACAAGTCATTAAAGAGTTGCAGTAAAAAGGATGCTCAGCACTTCCATGGAAAGTAGCTCATCAACTGAATTTTGAATTGAGAGAGGAAAGTGTATAAGGGAGTGGAAGAAGAGATGGAAAACAGTGCAGAGATGGAGGTATATGTGCAAGGGGAAGAGGTGTTCCAGTTTTTCAAAAGATTAAAAGGCTCATGTATAGTGGAAGAACAGTAGTTAGGAGAATGGGAAAGGTTAAATGGCATAGGGGCAAGATGTTTCTATAGTATGGGAAGTCATTCATCATCAGCCAGGTTTTATGGTAAATTCTTGACAGGTTCTAAGGGCCTCAGAAATTAATTATAATCCTCAGGAAAATGCAATAAATGTCATTACTTTAAGAGCTTACAGGAACCTATAAATTGCAGGTTTATAGAAACCAGCACTAAAACCACAGAGAAAGTGGCATCCTCCAGTCAGCAAAATCTGTTGCTGTTCTCCACAGCTCCCAGTTTTAAAAGAAGGAATAAACAGAATTCAAATATGTTGCAAGGCTTTGCTAAAGTACAATATTATAATATAAACACAATATTATACAGGCAGCGTGTTTATGCAGTCTTCTTACCTTTAACCCCACT
Source organism: Scomber scombrus (assembly GCF_963691925.1). Taxonomy (NCBI): domain Eukaryota; kingdom Metazoa; phylum Chordata; class Actinopteri; order Scombriformes; family Scombridae; genus Scomber; species Scomber scombrus. The sequence goes on along the minus strand of NC_084979.1, from coordinate 18,911,773 downwards.
CGTAATTATTTGGGAAGATCTCTATGACTGGGTGGTTTACAGTAGGCTCCTACTCTGCAGCTGCTGCTTGGAAAACCGTTTGTTTGTATAATCTCAAAATATCAGATTGCCTGGGTTTTCATTTCCGTTCTTAAACATCACAATCATGCAGAAAATATACTGAGGGGAGGGATAAATAGCAAAGTCTACAGGGGTATAATATAGGAAAAGTTGACAATGTAATGGGATACTGATGTTATTATGGTGTAAGAGTGACATTTTCCAACTACATTTTTGTTCTTATGGTATTGTTGTTCATGTTGTTGCTGCAGTAAAGTGTCCATTTTATAGAACACATAGAAGTAATTCAGTCAGGATAGACAAGTGAATGAAGCAAAAAGAATGGCTTATTATACAGATGATATTGATGATTAGGTCTTGTCAAAAGTCTTTGGCACTTGGACTCTACAGGGAGATTTTGTAATCCAGGGACATCAGTGGCAAGATAAATTGAAATGATGACTTCTGCTGAGACTGATGAGGCTGATGAGATGAAGTGATGCTCTGATGAATCTACAAAGACTTGGTGTGCAGTAACAGCAACATGAAAGCACTAAGGCGAAAACATATTTAAAAAGACAGACACAAGAGGATAGGCTTACAATAAAGGTGTGTCACCGTGCTATTGGTTAGATGTGAACAGCTGATGGCTCAATTCTTGGCCCCAGGCAATGACAGCAAGGAAATTATGAGTGAGCATGCATGAGGGATGGAAATGACAGATGGTTTGAGAATTAAAATTAAAATCTTCTTCGACTGAACTTTCACTAAAGCTAATAAGTAAAGATTATTATGGAAAAGGAAATGTTGCAAAACAACAAGCATGTAGGTAATACTGGTATTAAGAAATACACTATGGGGGCGGGGGGTGTGTGAAAATTGCAATGATGTAGGAGGCATCTGTTGTTTATCATGAATGAAGCACAGAAGAGGCAGTGGTTTGACAACACAATAAGCAAAATAAACAAGGGACAGAGTGCCATTCAGAAAATTGCATGATGAATAACATGCCACCACATCATTAAGGGACAAAAAAGGGATTGAGACAGCAAATGTAAAATGCAGACAGTTTAAGTTATAAAACATAATTACATAAGCGACAAATTGGCATACAAAATGACTTTATATGGGATAATATTATTTCGTGGAGTAGGCAGTAAGTGTTTATGTATTGGATGGAATAACTGGCTGTCTTCCTCTGAATAGGACTCATTTACATTTTCAGGAGGAGAAAATGTGAATTATTTTTTTCATAAAAAAATAAGGAAGGGGAGGGAGAGAGACTAAAAGATTTGTGAATGAATCAGTTACACTGGCATGTCAGTTATAATGTGATAAGCTTAAAGCTTCAGTTTTAATGAGTTTCAGGTATTAACTGAAACTAGAGGGTGATATGGTTGTCTATGGTATAAAAAAATAAAAAAACTACCACCATGACTGAAGATGATGGGTCCATGAGCAAAGATGCCTTTAAGTCCCACTGCCCCCAATTACCACCATCTCTGGTGGACAGTCCAAGAGTTTTTGGTTTCTGTCGTAATCTCATCCTTCCTAAAACCTGAGGTGATAACCACTCCCTATGAAGGAGTCATGGTTGCCTCTTTCTTGTGACAACCTCAAAATTAAGTTTTTGTTTCCTTCAGTTTTTAAACACTCAAACACTCATAACCCTACACTTCATTTCACATTGTGTCTGTTCCCTTTAGGCATGTATGATGCTACTAATTGTACTTTTAGTAATTAGAATCGACTAAATCTGTTCCCACACACAACAAAATTCAAGTTGTTTATCACAAAGGCTCTTGCACTTCAAGCTAATTTTAATTACCCTTGACTATCAGTTGTTGTGCTTTCTATTACTATGCATTTTGAAGGCTTTCCAATCACTGGACATGTAAACCACAGTTGCCAGAGGATGAGGGAAGCACGTATGTTGGCCTCATGATGGGAGCTAAAAAAAAAAAAAAAACCATCCCATACTCCACCGAAGTGGAAATGATTTTAAACTTTTTCTCAAAAAGTACTTAAAATAAAACAAAAAAAAACAAACAACTTAATTTAACACAGCACCCAGACTGCACACACATCTAATCTAATGAGTGTTTTTTTTGTCCCACACTGATGTTGCTGGTGAATCTGATCTGTGCTGTGATCCAATGACTGCAGGCTGGTATGTGGGATACATAAAACCGTTTCTTGGCTGAATAGAAAGACTGTTTTGTAATGTGATTATCCTTTAAAGACTGGACCCACACTGCACAGTCTGGCTGTGTAAAAGTGTGTCAAACTGGAAGTGTAGGATGGATGCTGGAAGTGTGATTTCTTAATCATAGGTCATAAGCATGAAGATGTGATGCTTCATTAAGCTTACTCATGACAAATCCAAACTCATAACACTATCCTGACCTGAAATCGAATACTTTGAATAACCGTTACTGTATAACTTTAATTAGTAATAGTGAAGTACTGTAGGATTGTAATGTTACCATGGCAGCAATCATTTTTCTCCTTGACTGGATACTAATGCGGTAAACGATACATGACACAGGCTACAATGTCTGCTACATACATGTAATTGCGACACCATGGTCTCATTGCAATAAATGCCCTTTTTTGTTGCAGTGTCACCATCTGCACCTGTTTGTCTGAATCCATCCAAGAAATTATTAAAGTATAAACTCTCATCTAATTTCTTCCCTCTGCCTCTACCAATTACTTAAATCCCTTTTGTCAGTTTCTTTTTCACGAATTGTTCCAGGATCCATCTGTCTATGAGCCCTATGCTCAAGCAGTGCCAGCACCGAAAAAGACAGTTTCCTTTGATGTGAAACTCTCAAGCTGATATCTTGAATTTAGCCTGGCTTGCAGAGTAATTGACACCTTGTTGAGGAAAAACATTTTCTGCTTATCTGGACCGGCCTGCAGCCACAGACAGCTGCTGCATGCTAAAAAACAAAAGACCAGCAATGGATGGAAATATGGAGTGAAACATGCATGACACGTTTTGTTAGAGTTTCTGACCTTCACTTTGGTTAGATGTAAATTAAATTAGTGGGCAAGCTTTATGAGTGAGTGAGTATTGGTAACTTGCCAGTGCTTTGTGGAATCTCTCCTGAAGGCTTTTAGCATGCACATGTTTTTCTGCTCACAATCCATCATTGTAGCCCATCCAACAGGCTTCACGAATAAATGAGGTGAAGCCCCTTGTGGAAATAAAAAAACCCCAAAAACAATCAGGTCCACAATGTAATCCTTTGTCTTTCATCTCTTTCTCTGTACATATCTGATTAACCAACATTAGATTTAGATTATTCAGAGAAAGCTTTCCACAGAGAACATGGGGTTACTGAATAAAATCAAAACAAAAAGGATGATTCTCTCCAGACTCACCCCCGCTGGAATTGCATCGGCCAAAAAACTGATCTGCTCCTCTGTGAAATTGAAATTCACTCGTCAAACACAGTGTTATATAGGACGTTTCTGCAAACCCTGGGATTATGTTCACTGACTACATTTTTGAATGTTCACTGCCAGTGTTGATTAATCCTGTGATATCTGCATGTACTGTATCAGCTACGGTATGAATTGGATAGAGTTAAGTTAAGCCAACAAAAGCTACATATATTGAAAGATTGTAGCCATGGTAAAAAAAAAAATAGAAATAAAATAAAAAACTGGGGCTAAAGTATGCCCAAATGGATGCACCAAATAGATTTTTTTCTATCCTGATACTGATTTTGATACCTCAGCTCAATGTATTTGCCAATAAGGATTCCTGATCCAATATATGTGATAGTTACGTATATGATAAAGGGTAAGATGGAACAATAGGGTGAGATTTAAAGAAACATTGTAAGGGTTGATAACCGACCGCACTGATTGTGTGATTTTTATACGTCCAAACAGCACACATTTATAAACTAAACATTGATAAATTACTTCAATATTCTTCTTCATTTTTTTAATTATGTCTCTTTCATATGAGTGCTACAAACTTGATTATACTTCTGACTTTTAAAAATGATTATGAGATATCAGTGCTAATGATGGTTTACAGGTCCATGTGATGTACTAATGATATGGACAAAAAGCACATAAGGACATAAATAGCACATGATGACAGCTGTTCTGGTGCTATAAGAGAACCTTGCCAATGCACACAATCAGTGAAACTGCACCTCGTCTTTCCTGACCTCTTCTGCTTTGGGAAACACTGAAAAAGAGCTAAACCATCTGTATGTTTAAAATTGGGCCATACAGTCTTGACTTTTACCATAAAATTGATTACCCTAAGCTCAAAGCTAAGATCCATTTTCTCCTGTATGATTTTATCAGATGCTTCATTATTTTTTCTCATCATGTTGCGCTATTGGCTTCTTCCACCATCCTACTACTATAATTGGAGAGCAGGATGTTTGTCGTTCCGTCCGTCTGTCCGTCCGTCTGTTCACCTTTCTCCAACCCCTTCCATCTCCTCCAAGGTTTAGGGAGCCAGCCATTGCATATGGCATTTTCTTTCACATTTCATTTCATGTCAACTTCAATTTCTATTTCAATGTTAAATAAATAATTTGCAGTTATACTTTTTATTTGGGACTCCAGAGCCACAGCAACCTGGTACTATTTTTTCAGCCTGTGACGTAAATGCGCAGAGATGCCGTATGCAGGGGCGTGAACGACGGGATGAAAAGAGACAACGAGAGGAGACATTTATCTAGGCTGACCAAACGTCCTCTTTTCCCCGGACATGTCCACTTTTTACGTCCCGTCCGGGGTTTTTTTATTAATTGATGATAATGTCCGGTTTTCCTTCTGTGTGTGTATATGTGTGTGCCCCCTCTCCCCCGGTTGTCATTGTTTGGGTTAGCGTAAGTGACGTAATCCCAGAGAGGTTGCCCTGTGTTCAAAACTCACAACAAGAAAGCAGCAGACACCGGCGGTGCAGCTGAAGCGTTCAAGATGCCAAAGCGCAAATGCACGTTCACAGATGAACTGGGAAAAAAATTCCCAGTTTACTGACCCGGTCGGGACTGGCTGAGTGCACCGTGTGCGAAGCTGGTACATATGTGTCTGTGTCCAATAAAGGTGCCGGGGACCTCACAGTTCATATGGACACAGAGAAACATGAAAAAGCAGTGCGAGGTGAGAGTAGTTCAGCAAAGTTGACTGAGTTCTTTGTGAAACCCGGAAAAACAGAGGATGCTGTAAATGCAGCGGAGGGTGCGTTGGCATTTCATACTGTGAAACACCACCACAGCTACAGGTTTTTCTAATACAGAAGAGGTATTATTTCTATCATTATTTTATTCCAGAGATTTTACATTTATTTTACATTTTTATATATAGATAAAATAAATTATATGTAAATAAAAATATATTACAATTGAGGCATAATAAAGAAAGTTCAGTTACCTATGGGAAGCCTATCTGAATTTCTGTCTTTGGGAGATATTATTTTGTAATATAACAAAATATTCTATCCATACATATAGACTTTAAATATATTAAAATTATAAGGAATGTTTGAGTAAACTGCAAGTATCATTTAAGTAGGCTATCTCGTGGCCGGGCTGAGTGTCCTCTTTTTTGGAAATCAAAATATGGTCACCCTACATTTATCCACGGTCACGGACATTTTCAACATGCCTAACAAGAGCAAATCACTGTTGGAAAATACTCGCGATGTCGCCAAACGCCGCATGACATTAACCTCAAGGTGGCAAAACTCCAGAAAAATCAGGTAAGACAACACAATCCACACAGTAGCCAATGCTAATGCTACAGTTTGTTAGTTACTCACCCATACAGCCTTCTACCATGTAATTGTCCTTCCGCAACATGAATTCACGCATTATGTTCCTCTTGGTCTCAGGGTTAAGATCTGTTTTGTTCCAGAGTTAGATAATAACTCGCCTAACAAAAACTTTGGTTTATGAAAGAGGGTCTGGGATTATGTTGTTACCACGAATACACGCGCTGCGGACGGACACACATACACACACACACACACACACACACACACACACACACTTCTGGCGGTAGTATTTTTTGGTAGTTGGATAATGCTGGAAGTACAATTAGTGTTGATCTTAATTTTTTACGAGAGGCTGCATTCATGTTGGTTACCACTAAACAGCCAGGCTACAAAGTAAACAGTCACTATATCTATAAAGTATATATATCAACAATCAACACATTTCCTTTTCAACTGTCTATTAGATTAGGGTGAGGTTAAGGTGAACTTTAGGTTTATAAACTTCTTCAGCAGAGAGCCAGCAACACAGGTCACCATTTCTGATGGTCACAGATTTTGGTGTAACACCGGTTAAAACAAGGGAAAATATATTTTTCAGACAATACTGGCATAAAATATTACATTTTTTCTGAGGTAATGAGTATTCACATTTTCCTGTATCATTACCCATCCTTACCAAGATCTAGAAATTATTACTTAGATTTTTGTTTTTAACATATGACTGTTTTCATTAGCAACTAGATCATACTTCACAATGTGATTATGCATGTAAAGCCTAAAACCATACACCATCTCATTCACACATGGCCTAACATGTCCTTGGTTACGTGGATCTAATTTCAAACAACTATCTGACCCAACTACAGTATAAAAACGCATTCTAAATATTTACTTTTCAGCTGAGCGCCGTGAGAACGATCACCACTGAAAGAGACTGAGAAGACATTGGAGCCACCTCCGGTTACAAGTACTCATATTTTCTGATTACTCCAGCAAAATTATCACACAGTAACAACATTAACGATGATAATTTACATACACAATCTTATCCACACATGGCCTAACATAGCCTTGGTTATGTGGATCTTATTTCAAACAACTATATGACTTAATTACACTCATAGATTATAATGTACTCAACTGCATAAAAAATGCACTTTAATATTTACTTTTCAGCTGAGCGCCGTGAGGACAGTCAGCAGCAAATGAGACTGAAGAGATCATTGGAGACACCTGCAGCTACAGGTACTCATACTTTCCAATCAACCCTTTCAGACATTTGCCCATAACCAACATGTGGCCCCTGGTTATGTATATCTAATTTCAGACAACATTCTGACTTTTAAGGTCAACGATGAATGGCAGCTCAGCAGTGGAAAACAACACACAAAACCAGAAAGAGGAATCAAAACTTCAGAAGAGCATGGACAGCTCCACACCAAGTCACACATGCAGTTCCATTTGATATACCTCACATGGATTTATTCTGCATTTCCTGCACTGCTGTTATGTTCCCTTGGGAGACATAAAATTGCATGTATTATATAAATTATATATAAAGTTGTACATATCTTCTGTCAACAATCCCTAAACCTTTGTATGGCAAGTTCTCCTTTTTGTTTCTTTTTTACTCTTTACCTTATATGTAGTCACATAAAATGCTATGCTTCACTTTATCTCTGTGCCTCATCAGTGGGGGGGGGGGGGGGGGGGGGGGGGGGGGGGTGTTGCCATGGCACAAGTGTGTTTGGGACACATACTTACTGTGACCTTCATATACAAATATACATTCTTCTCACTGCTTTAATCTATGAGCGTGTGTCTGTTGGCAAGTAAACATGCTGCAGCGCCCAACGGGCGCATTGTTCTAGTTTCCTAAATTGAGACATGTAGAAAATATGAAATCTTCTAATGCTGAACATGTAAGACACTTAAGCAATTCAGTCACATCATCTTACAGTACAAAAGAGAGATTGGGAACTATTATTGATTAAAATAATTTAGCCTTTTGTGGAAAGTTCAAAGTTCAAGCTTTCACACCATGTGATGCAATTCAGTCGAAGAGGCACCTCTACAGGCATACAATTAGCTGTGTCATGAAAAGTCTCAGGGGACAGCTCTGAGTAATTTGCAGTTCAGCACCATCACAGTCATTCACCACAAGCCCACTACTGCAGTTGTGACGTTCATTGAAACAGTCAGTGACCACGAACGCAATGTAATTTTTTATTTTTTTTTTTTTAGTGCAGTGTTTTTAGATGTGTTTATCTTTCTAGTGAAATGAATAAGACTTCGCTTGTGTTTTGATTCTGAAGATTGAGCACTACAGCTGATTACTGCAGGTCTCAAGTGAATAGGAAAAAAAGGCTTACTCATTGCTAACACAGTGCATTTACTCTTCTCTATTATAGAGTTTGGTGCATTCATAGACATGACCAGTAAGTTCCAAGAACAAAAAGTGAAGGGTACACTCTTACAAAAACAAAAATGTATATAGTCTGCTTTTGACTTACTAGTAAGAGCTGCAGTGAGAATGCTGATTTGCTTTAGCCTTTATAACAAAATCAGGTATTAAAAGCTTTATTTACTGTAACTGCAAAACTATTAACTATTGTAATGCCCAGAGCTGATTTTATTCATTAAAACATATTCCATTTAATCATTTTCAACTCTCCATGTAGACTTTGAAGGGTGCTGTTTAAAGTTTGTGGTTTCAAGGCTGCAACTGACAATTGTTTTGATTCTTGATTAATTAATTAGTAATTTCATCTACAAAATGTCAGTAAAAGGTTGTTGTTGTTTTTTAAAAGATTGCTGTTTCTCATAATCCAAAGAGTCAGTTTACTATTACGGAAGACTAAAGACAATAAGAGAAAATATTCACATTTAAGAATCTCTCAACCAGACCATTTTTGATTTTTATGCTTAAAAAACTACTACAAATAATTAATTGATTATCTAAATAGTTGCCAATTTTCTGTTGATTGGCCAATTGTTTAAATTTAATCTGTCATGGTGGCAAATGTCAACTTGAATTAATCTCACTTACATTACATTCCAACTTCTCGTACCATCCCTGCAACATATATATAAATATACAGGTACAAGACAGCCTGTTCTCCTAACCAACTGAAAGAGCAGGAGGCACACGATTTAATATGATAAAACTAACACATGCCACCCAAGATGTTCACCGGAGTTGGATTTACCACTCATAGACGCATTTATGAAACTTGAAAGTCAAATCTGTAGACACATTATTGCAAAAGACATTCAATATCAAGACCACTTTTTGATTAAAATATATGTCGTAATCTAAATATGTGTACTTTAATTGAAAACCAGTTCCATATAACATGATAAGACACAGTATACTTTTCAGCTTTTGTGTTTTTTGACTTTCTGCAAACCAAATATCCATTAAGCTTAATTCGTATTGGATTGAATTCCTTTGAACTCGTTAGGATTCCACTAAATTAAATTATGCGTCAAAAAGTGCCATGTGCATGCAAAAATAAAGAGTATTCTTTGCACTGCATTCATAGTAAGTTAAAAAATATGCAGTTAGGATTTTAAGCTAATCAATTGCTTATTTGTGTGTGTGTGCAGACACTTAATTGGCATACACAGAACTATTGTGCAGTCAAAGGTGGAACATTAACATCTTGTAACACTTTCACATTACAGACGAGATCTGATACAGCAAAAACACAATATATATATATATATATATTTTTAAACAAAGATGCCACTAATGTCTTCATTGTGTCATCAGCTGACTGAAATATCACACAACATGTCTTTAGTAGTGGGGTGCCTAGGCACGCAGTCATTTCAAATTGATGCAAAAGTTTTATTTTCTCTTCCAAATTGAAGATAAGGGTCTATAGAACAATTTTGGTCTGAGGGTCAAGAAACCAGATAGAAATAAAAAAAAAATGTGGCCCATTTTCCAAAATAGCCACAATCGAACTTATGAATTTTTAAACAAGGTCTTCATTTTCTTAAATTTGCTATGTAATATTATTAGGGCCCGAGCGGCGACTGTAAGTCGCCTGGCGAAAGCCCTATTGAAATTCGTTCATGCCCCAACGTGCAAGTGACCCCAAAGTGCAAGTCACCCCAAAGTAATCAAGTAATCAAGTAATCATGTGGTATGGCAGACCCCCGGGGAAAAATGCTATATTGAAATTGTAATGTTTATTAGGGCCCGAGCGGCGACTGCAAGTCGCCTGGCGAAAGCCCTATTGAAATTGTAATGTTTATTATTATTATTAGGGCCCGAGCGGCGACTGCAAGTCACCTGGCGAAAGCCCTATTGAAATTGTAATGTTTATTATTATTATTATTATTATTATTATTATTCTTCCGACATTTCGTGCCCCAATTTCGCCCCTTTCCCAAATGCGAAAATGCTTATACTTTTGCACGGACGTCCGGCCTCATCCGAAATTCGATATTTTTGGGTGGTCGCACATGGTCGACGCAGAATGGCGGAATAGCGCCCCCTACAAAGTCCAAAAATGCCCATAGGGAATTTTGCTAACTTTGTCCTATGCTCACAAAATTCGGTACACATATGTATTATACCCACATATGCAAAAAAGCCTCTTGACCTCATGACCTCAACCCAACAGGAAGTCGGCCATTTTGGTTTTTCCCGCCTAAAATGAACTCCTCCCACAGCGTTCGCCCGATCAAGTTCAAATTAGGTACGCAACATCTCCAGACCTAGCTGAGCTTAAGTTGTGCTCTGCGCATCCGTAGGTCAAAGGGCGTGTCTGCCAGGGCTCAACTAACTTTGGCGTGCTCGCCATGTACATACGAGTGGCTCTCACGCCCACATACTTCATCCAATCAGCTTCAAACTTGCTGGACATGATGATGGCTCCGCCCTGAACGTCCCGATATATTAACTTCCCACGTAACTCATAGCGCCCCCCGGTGGTAACAGGAAGTGAACTTAAATTCATGAAAAATACATAGTTGACCCCATCAACTTCATTCCACTTCTAAAACATGCAGAACCAGTTGGTGAAGCTACATTATGAACACTGTGAAGCTACGAGTAATGGCGTCCCTGTGGGGGCGTGGCTACCATCAATTCCTCGCCATGAAAATAATTGGCTTTTTGATGGCTTTATTGAACACGTATCATCATGAAAATTGGTACAAAGGTCCAGGGTGCCGACCTCAACGTCTCCATTCGCTCATAGGCGATCTCACTCGTGTCGCCCCCTAGTGGAAACAGGAAGTGCCATTTTTTGCATCAACATTGTCCGATTTCCACGAAACTTCACATGTGTAATCACTGTCCCACCCTGAACGCAACCGCTTGTGTTTTGTTACACTCTATTGCCCCTTGGTGGATGAACCATCAACCTCTCATAACTCCTTCATGCTTTGTCCAATTTACTCCAAACTTCACATGACTGATGAGTGGCCGCCCTGAACACACCAGACCATATGTGTAACTCCCTGTGACTGCCCCCTACTGGATGAACGAAACATTGCATTTTTGGCCTCCTTCCAGGTTTTTTCTCACTTTCTGCTTCACGCCACAGCCCCGCCATGCCTCAGGCCCCGCGGTGGCATGGGTGAGCGAGGGCCCGCCATCGCCGCTTGCGGCTTTAATTTTTATTGCTATTTTCAGTCAGTACTGTGTGAAAAATCAACTATTGTTCAAATATTGAGGGTTTGAATATTATGGTTTGGCAAAAATCAAAGATGGCTGCCAATTTTCATACCTTTTTCAAATTATATATATTAATAGCTACAGTATTGCTGCTATGCTGAGGAAGAAATTGTTTTCATTTTAATTCCTAACTTTGTACAATATCCTGAGTATTGTGAATAAGGGAAGGTGTTTATTATTTATTCTATTTCATATACAGTATTTTGGTATAATGTGTGTCCAGAAGATTCCATAATCTCTAAACTCTATGCCCTTTAGTTATTTATTTTCTTATTTCTTATTTCCTTATTTCCTCTCTTTTACTGCTTAGATGTGATTGTTAAGTTCATTCATCTGTGTGCCTCATTTGCAAAGTCCATTCAATCCATGCAGAAAAAGTGAATAAATGCCTGAAGAATACAGTACTTTTAGTTACTGCTGACTAACCCTAGTGCTGACTAACGCAACCCTAACCCTGTACGCTACTGGACAAACTTACAGCCAATCATATCAACGATAGACAATGACGTGTTCAGAGCCTGTAGGGAGCAGCGCGAACACATCCTTTTTATGAAGGAAAAATCGTGTAGCGCAAGTTTTTGTTCTATTTTCAAAGTGAACTTGCCTTCCAGTTTATTTAGCACACAATCTACTGCTGCTTCGAACGGTTGCTGCACCACGGTGGCCGCCATGCTAGATGTAAACAGAGTCGCTCTACGGTCGTCATCGCCTTGAGGCCGCCTCCCTGTTCTGTGATTGGTTCCCTATCTCAGGCGAGTCTTGGTGGCCGTGCTAACTTTCTGAGCGAAGTAGAATCTCGCTCAAATGAGAGCATGGGTATACCCAGGCTAACTGCTCCCCACCGAGATGTTGAACTTCCAGATGAAGAATCCATGCAGCAGAACCGTGCATCCTGGCACAAAACATGTCGTAAGCTTTACAAAAAAACTTTATTCTGAAGGATTGCTTCAGAAAGAAATTGCTGGAGGTTGCAGAATCTTTGATGACATAGAGACTGGAACAACATGGAATCCAGAAGACCGTGAACCGGACACGCCTAAAGGAAACAGTCCTTGAACACTTTCCAGATTTGACAGAAGAGAAAGGTACCCGTAACCGAGTTTTCATCGTTTGTTCAAATAATGCTAGGAAGATCATATCAGATGCATCTCAAACACCAGATGAGGAAGCACATACATTACTTATGGCAGCATTCATTCTCAGAAAAGCCGTTTTGAATCATGACACTCCATTCATTTCCCAAAGGCTGCGAAGAATTATCTATTCCACAGAGTATGAAGTATTTCATTTTACATCACCAGGCCTATGATTTTCTGTCTATTTTTGAAGTTATGCTCTGATACTGAACAAAATATGGCTTATATCGAGCATATGCTAGAAATATCAGTTGCTTCTCCTGATCCTGAATCAATACATACTTATTATGTTCAGATCGGATAATCTGATCAAAAGTTATAACAGTTACCATATTCTGTTAAGGTGGTTAATTGGTGGTGAGTTGGGAGCCGTCAGGACGCTGCCTTATAGCCTCTCTAACTCTGGTCCTGCGCGGTGCTCAGTGTGCTGTGTGAGAGGGGGAGTGGCCAGCGGCTAGAGCGGCAACAGCAAAGGGGTGCTTCTTTTACCGATATATTTATCTATATCTTTTACTTTTTTTTTTGGCCCGCCACCACCCCCTCACTTTTAGAGGACAACTTTATTTACAGAACTAAAAAAAGTCAAACAACATAAGGAAGAAGTAAGGTAAATAATCAAACAGAAAGTAAATATTTACATAGTAATACACCAGGTGTTAACCTTGATTTTTGATGGTAAACAAGTAGGAGGAGAGTTATTGTGTGGCCTTACATATATACTGACAAACAGACTAGCAGACAGACAGGCAAACAGAAAGATAGATAGGTTAACAAAACAGACAGACAGATGAAGAGACTTATCCAAACAACGTCAAACTTGGCACTGCACTTACTCGTGCCCGTAGCAAGACACCTGTCACGTTTGAAATCAATCGGATTAACGGTTCGAGATATATGCGAATAACAGACAGACAGACAGACATTCCTGTCATTTATAGATAGATAGATAGATAGATAGATAGATAGATAGATAGATAGATAGATATACAGCCACTTGCTGCATTGAAGCCTCAGTTAGGTCTAGTGTCAATGTTTAAAAGTGCTACTAATGCATTTAAGTTGTATAGTAATTTTATAGCACTCCTGAAAATGTTAAGGTTTATTAAAGGCATAAGTCAATGAGTTTGACAAGAGTCTTATACAAGACTCTGTATCTTGTTTTAAAAGCATTTATGTGATCAGTTTGTTTTTCATGTAGCAGTGGTCAGTTCAGCAGTTCATAGTTAAAAGGGGAACAGAAGCTCCACTGTATGTATTGCTTTTATTCACTTTCAGTGACATCCTCATGCAGAGCACATGCCAAATGTTTAATTTGTTGCACTCAGTGTGTTGACCTTAACTGTGCAATTATTACTATCATAAACCAGATGACAAAACTGCTGACCCTGCCCGAGGCAGCATTGATAATATTTGTGTTCTTTCTAAGATAAATCTTGTGTGTTGGTTTTTTCCATTTTTGTATTTCGAACAACGCAGATCTGTTTATTCCTTTGAAACCACAAATGTCAAACTCAGTTTCAGTCAGCCACACACATTGCTTCCCCAAGTCTCTCTGTATTTGTCCTATCATTGTACCTTCTGAACTTTTTATTATTACTATTGTTTTATATGGCAGTGTTTTATTTACTTTGACACTGGAAAACACAAAGAGGCAGAACAGGCAATAACTCTGAAAGAATAAGGTTGTTCCTTGACAAGTGGTGGCATACTATGTTGCTCCAGGGACAACAACATTGAGAGCTTAGTGTGATTGAATGGCACTGGTAGAGTGTGAGAAATAACCTTCTGAGTGTACCTGCTGGTACTTGTATCCTCCGTAACACCAAGTGCAGTTACAGAGTGATGGACAGCTACTTTAATATGAAGGTTAGCTCAGAATTTGTCATTTTATGGACCCAGTTCACATGTTTGACTGTAATGCATGTGTTCAAAATGCCTTTTTACAGGCGGGCGTGGACAAATGCATACTGAAAGCTTTCTGTATTCTGAAGTGTAATGATTGGTGATACAGAGTCTGTTTTCTAGCAGAATAATGTTGATTGTGTGATGCTATGTGACTGGAAGTCAGGAAATGCTGCACTTAGTGTCCTCATAAGCTCTTCACTATACAGTGGTTTGCTCCTCTCATACAGATGTGTCCAAATTAGTTTTCTTCTAGCAGTCTCATAAGAGGCTACAGTACAGAGACAGTAACCTTAATAGTCTGACAGTCTTGTGCAAGTTGTAGCAAGGGCTGGCTTTAACATGTTTTTTTTCCACTGCTTCCTATTATAGTGTTCATGAAGAAGAAAAAAGGAATTATTCATCTCCAAATTAATCAACAATAAATCTTGTCATAAAACTTTATAGTGATGGTGACCAGGCGAGGATCTGAGATAGTCTCAATATGTCCTATGTGCTGGCAGCACACAGACACATACACAGCCCAGAAAACCTGACCATCACTCATTGTTAGAATCACACCTTGAACTCTGCTGTCATCCCCATTTTGGTGTGTTACCATTCCCCCCTTCACGAATACTCCATTCCACTGCTCTGAATAAAACATCACCTGAGACTCTGAGACGCTCTTCTCTTGGCTCCAAATGCTACTGCGTGTTTTTCTCCCCCAACAGCTTCATGGCAGAAAAACAGCTACATGAAAACAAAGCACCGAAGCACAGCCACACGCAACACACATGAACATAGATAGATAGATAGATAGATAGATAGATAGATAGATAGATAGATAGATAGATAGATAGATAGATAGATAGATAGATAGATAGATAGATAGATAGATAGATAGATAGTAAACTTTCATTAATTTAAAAAGTACTAAAAAGCAAAATGTCGCAAATACTGAGTACATATGTTTCAGATGTGTTTTATTATTTTTTGTTGATTCATCTCTACTTTCTCATTTTAAGCTGACAGAATCAGATCACAGAATGGTACGACAGACAGGAAATTACTGAGTCAATTATTGAGGTTTTTCATTAAAACTGAGACTCCAACTCCAATCAGTTGTTTGGTCTATAAAATGTCAGAAAATGGCGAAAAATGTCAGTTACTACTTGCCAAAGTCCAATAGTCCATAACCAAAAGATATTCAGTTTACTGTCATAGAGGGCTAAGTAAACCAGAAAATATTCAAATGAGAAATGATTAAGTGAAATCAAAATAATTGTTGATTAATTGAGTAGTTGGCAACTAATCGAATAATTAACTAATCATTGCAGTTCTTATTACCATTTTCTTAATTTTGTTTGCTGCTCATTTTTATAAATCCCTCAAAAACATAACATGGCAACACAGACTGCAGGCATTCAAGGCCTGTACAGGTGAAAATAAGGATGAACAGTAAATATCCATCGCTGCACTCTCAAGTGCTAGTTGTTGCACTGAACAGATGACCTTAAAAGTATCTGAATGACTCAATGTGCAGTAAATGCAAAATACAGCATTTTTGTCTACCTTGATCTATCTTTGCATGCCCCCCACCAACACACACACACACACACACACACACACACAGACAAATCCAAGTCCATCCCCTTGGTGCTGTCCTCTGTTTTGCTGTGCTTTTGTTGCAAAAGAGGCAGAACCACTGAATTGATCTCCACTGAGCTGACTTGTACAAGACTTCTGATTGAGTTCAAACATAATGTACTTACATACTGTACAGCCGTAACAACATGTTGTGTCTTTATAGAGGTTATATAACCACATTAGAGTGAAGACCAAACTTTGGGTTGTTTGGGGACAGATTTGTAATTTCAAGTTTTGAAAAAGGATGAGTGTGTAATACCGTAGCTGCTTTGAGCTGGCAAGGATCCTGTCATTAATTCAAGCAACTAGCTTTCCATAACTGCTATGTTGAGACTTGCAAGGTGTCAATTTTGTCAGTTTTTATCCTATGCACTCAAGACTCAACTGACAGCAGAGCCAAATGCTTTGGATCTGGAATCGAAGTGTCAACCTGTAAAGTCATAGAGCTCTCACTCTAAATTTTCATTGATCTACAGTATCTACAGCTGTAAAACTGATCTTAAAATTTATGAGCTATCTGCTGTCTGACATGTCTGTATCCGCCTGTTCATGTTTTGTTTAAGTCTGTTAAAATAGTAATAGTAAGTAATAGTTACCTCTCATGTTCTCACCAGCTCACAATCCCCATTTCAGCTAAACATGTTTAGGATTACAAATTAAAATGAGCCCATTATATTTATTATATATTAAATTAAATTAAATTACATTGTATACTTTTTTATGCTCATGTAATTATGCAGTCAAAGTTTAGAATGATGAAAAAATGCAGCATTTCACAGGCACAGTAACTCAGTTGTGGCTCAGAAGTAAAAACATCAGGATAAAACACACACACTGTGCATGAAAGACAATCCTTATTTCATTAGAAGCAGCTCCAAACTGTAGATGCTATCATGACTGATTATAGTCCTGAAACCATAGACTGTAAGTAATAGGGTGTTAACCACATCCCTGCTTTTAAGAGCCATAAGAGGACACATTAGATCTAAAGCTACATTTATTTTAGACTAGATTCACTAGAAAAAACAACATCATTATAATTTGTTTGATTATAAGGGCCTTTTTAAAAAATGTTACCAGAAAAAAACCTCTTGTGCTAGAACTAATAATAACTGTCCTCTTTAAGGTCAACGCTATAAGTAACATGACATTGTTATACCATCACTGAACCTTTCTAGGGGGTCAGTGGTAGATGGAGGTGGCTTCAAAGTCCATCTGGGATTTTTAAACACTTGCCCAGGAGTTTGAGTTTTTTTTTTCTCCAGAATGACACATAGAAGCATTTTCTGATCTGACAGCATCATTTGTCTGTCTTCAAAACCATTAGAAATTACTATTATACATACATATTTTATCATAAGATAAGGCCATGGTTGAGGTCTGGTTAGGTTTAAGCAAAAACCATTTCAGGTTATGGTTTTGGTAAAAAATAAGTAACACATAAAAGGTGACATACTGTGCTTTTGGGGATTTTCTATTATTTTGGTATTGTTATGGTGTTGGATGTCTGTGCTGTACATAGTCAAAGGTCCAAAACTTTGAGTGACCGTGTGTAAAAATGTTCCCTGCAAGTCAAAAGCCTTCACCCTGATCTGAACACTCAGTTTGCAATGTTACCTGTACTTCCTCCTTGAGATGACATCTGATTGTTTGCACATGCCTACAAGCAGTTGTCTGTTCTGTAGCTTTTGTTGCTAGGTTGTCCCACAGGTTGTTTGTGCCATCCACTTGTATATTTTGGATCGGATTTCGAATTGAACATTTGTAGATGTATTTGAGAAGTTTATATTTGGAGCAAAGAAACTCAGAAATAAAAACATAGACCTGGAAGCATGCATGATGTGTCCCTTTTAAGGTTTGGGAAGCATCGCCTTGATCATGGTCATGGTTGTTTAAAAAGCAATGTTGACTCATGGTTGAAAATGGAAAATTGTACAGCCATTACTGTGCTAAACCTCCCTACATAGGATTTGCTGCACTATAATAACGTCACCTGATTTTGCTTCAGTCAGAATAACTACAGCCACAAGATATCTTACATCTCTGTCATTTGAGCATCAGTACTCTGGAAAAAATGTATACTATGGGATATAAAACACAAGACAGGTCTCTAATGTGTAACTGACACCCCTCCCTTCACTACTATGTACCGTACAACAGAAAATAACACACACATGCAGTACACACGATCTAGCATCATTGTGTGCAGCATAATCTCACTGGTACAAGACTAGAAAAGAATGAGAAGAAAGAGGAAAGCAGTTATCAGATAGAAGAAGAAGAAATGGCAAAAAATGAAAAGGAGGAGATGTAAATGGAGAATGACAAGCTGATGGGTTTGGTGTAATGCTGAAGCTGGAAGCCTCCCTGTGGCACAGCATCATCTCAGTGACCCAGGACAACTAAGAGCCATGCTATCAGTGAGAAGGTGTCAGAGGGCACAGCCTGCTCTGTTGGACTAAAAAAAGTATTATTTTAAACTGCCTTATGCAATTTTTTAAAAATATTAACACGCGCAAATAACTATGTAAAGTGAAAAGGGTCACTCATTGTGTTGGCTCAGCTTTTAGCATTTGGTTTCCCATTTCACACATAGACTAAGCCTATATGTTTGAGTCTCATGTGAAACCAGAGGCGGCTGAGCAAAGAAACCCTGACATGCTGAGTGTATGCTATCTGTCAAGGATAGCAACTATAAACAGCTGAAGAAAGTTAGTGGCCAGTAAAGAAAAATCTGCATCTAATGGACAAAACATTTTTCAGGAGATGATGTGAAGAAAAAAGGCAGGTGGACATTGAAATTACAGTCATACAGTATATGTACATATTCTTCACACTGTATTCTTTGATTATGTCCATAGCATTTGGAAAACTTCAATATAAATCTAATCAATTTAATTATTACATAAAGGATACTATATATCATTGCTATTCATATGATGATCTGACAAAAGAGTAAGGGTTGTAAGAACGCTTCGATTCACAGATCTCTTGACTACAGTCTTTTCTTCCCTTTTTCTTTTTCTGACCATCATTGGCTAATAATTGTTGAAATAAACTTGCATTTAAAACAAACAGGTTAAAAAGTGTTACCTGGAATGCCTTTAATCTGATCCATTTTGCATGCATGAAAGCACTGAAGCATACTCATATTTTTCAATGATGAGCTGATTATTATCAGGATTAATTACAACATCTAATTAATTCATTGATTTGCTTGAGAAGACACACTGTTACTTTGTATAACTGTGGTTAATAGGCTGTAAAATAATGCATACAAAGCATGAGAAACATAATCTTGGAGTTAATGTAAAGTGAATGCAGTGCTTACAGTGGGTGTAGTTAGAAACAGAATAGCTGCAGGCAATATAAAAATTAAATTAACACTGTTGTGCTGTATGCTGTATGTTAAATTATGAGTTTGAAACAAGTGTTATCTGCTATCATGTCTGCTTCACCTCAAAGATTTAAATGATTAAAACTGTGGCTAAATATCTCTTTCATTTACTGTGATGAATTTGAAAGATATTGGGTGCAAACTAAACGTATTACTTTTCCAGTAGTGATTTTTTAATTGTGAACAACTTCCTTCATTCCTTTTTCAATTTTTACAAATCAAATTCCTTCCACTTGTACACATTTTTGTAGACTTTTTGGTAGTTCCTACCTCTTTTATCTTTATTTTTGGTTTGATAGGTAACAGAATGAATCAAATGCTTATGGGGGGCATAGCCCTTTAAAAACACCCTCTAATGTTAGTGTTGTCTGGTACATGACAAATGTCAGAATATAAGTACTGGCAAACAGCACTTAGAGAAATTGAGAGAGTGAAAGTGATAAACCACCTATACAGTATGTTACATTGTCAACAGAGTGCTCATTGTTTTATTAGGTTGTGAAGGTCAGCCAAGTTATTAGATTCTTCTACAAAAGACATGACATTTAAGTCTCTTGTTCCACCTCCAAATATCATTGCTACCTTATCTGTCCTCTAATCAAGTACAATACAGTTTCAGTGCGCACATTGGGCCTGATTAACTAAGATCCCAAATAAAGTGTACTAAATTGCGTCCAAAGTCATCTGTGCGCAATGCTCAACCGGTTAATAACGGCCCTTCAAAGGTATTATTTATAGACGCAGTTACAGTCAGCAAAGTTGCCTTCGAGTTTGGTAAATCACAATGCGCGTGCTAAATATCATATTTACATTTTCTCCTCCCTGTATTTTGCACACTGGGGTAAAAATGCCCCATATTACATATTCATTATGGCAAACATACTAAATGGACAGCGCGTATTATCTTGCACATTTGAGAGGCGCAATCCTCAGAGCACTGCATTAGTAGATCAACTTGCACATTTTTTGCAGGTGATGTCAAGTTTACACACGCAAACCTTTAGTAAATCAGGCCCATAGTGTAGTTTTTGGCCACTTCCAAAAGCAAAGGTCACCATTTCAGTAATGAACTGGTAAAGATTCAGTTTTCACAGCATCTACATCAGACAAACATCCTCACTGACAATGCTTTTTTCTGTGTGTGTGTGTGTGTGTGTGTGTGTGTGTGTGTGTGTGTGTGTGTGTGTGTGTGTGTGTGTGTGTGTGTGTGTGTGTGTGTGTGTGTGTGTGTGTGTGTTTGTGTGTGCGTGTGTGTGTGTGAGAGAGATAGAGGAGACTGAGGGTCGAGTGTCAACATCCGCTGTATCATCATCATGCAATATGGGATTACATAAAGAAATGCAGCTGTAGCCCTCCATAAAATTGTATTTCAAGAAACATGAAAAAAGATAACAAGCAAAAAATATGCATAACTGAATTTCTAAGAATTAAATAGTATAGACACATCAAATATATATATATAATCAAGTAACTAGAGCCCCTTTGTAAATATAAGCAAACACTACACACTGTGAAAACAATGATGACATAATAAAGCTGCTTTATGATACAAATGTGTGCTTGGTTGATAAGAGTAAAATGGCCAAATAGCACTGATATCATAAATCAAAATAAAACAAACAAAACAAATATACTGCAGAAGAGCTGCAACTATTTTATAGACTATTTCTCCTTCTAAATTATTTGTCAACCAAATGCCGACATATTCATTTGTTTCTCAATTTGAGACTTTGCTGCGTTCTTCTTTTTTTAAAAACAACCAAAACTGAATATATCAGGGGTTTTGGAATGTTGGTTGGATCAAACAAGCAGGTAGATTAAGGAACCTTCAGCTTTAGGAAATTGTAATGGGCATTTTTCACTATTATCATACAATTTATAGAGTAAACAATGGTTAAGAGATTGATCATCAGATTAATCAATAATCAAAATACCAATGCTTAGTTGCAGCCATACCACACCACCACATTGTTCTTTCATTCACAGTATGTGAGGACATTCTAGTAATAAACAAGAATTAAAGATGCCACAACCAAAAACCCATCAAGCACTCTATCACTAAGATCACAATCCCTGTATGTGTATTTGTATGTTTTTAGGGTGAAACACATGCTGGATTGCAGCATTATCAGTGACATTTTTACTCTTACTCTATATGAAATTGATCAATATTCCTCTATATGTCTCTATTGGTATTTGATAAAAAGCAATAGACCCCCTGATGCAATTCATTTCTTCCTACCACACACAATTCACCATTGCCTTGTGGGAAACAGTATGCCCTGGAGCTGCCAGTGTAAAGGTCTCAGCTTTGGTGACCTTTGGTGACCTACTCACCTATGTGAGTGATGGAGCTACATTATTTGAAACAAGCTATTAATTCCACTCTGACGAGGATGTTGCTCTCTCCTGGTCCCATGGGGATCAAGATAATCATCTTTTGGAAGATTTATGAGTTACATTTGAGACATTTAAAATGCTTTCAATATCCAGCATAGCAGCACATGAGGAAAAGAAGAACAAACATCCCTATAGTCTTTTGAGTCAAGTCAGCTGTCAAATGAGCATAACAAGTAGTAGAAAAAAATCCTCAAAACCCAGAGGGAAGAGTCATGTTCGCATAGCTGATTAGTAAAAATACATGCTTTTAATTGACAACAACTTGTTCTTTTCATGATGGATACACTGATTGTACACTGATTATACACGGCAGCAGTGGAGGTCTGGTGACTCCATCTTTTACAGTAGTGCAAATACACTTCTCTCTGACAATATGTGTTTCTTCCTATACAATATCCTGCACCTGTCTCTTGACTTGGCTTACTTTCATCTAACCGTTGAACTTGCCAAGCTAATCTTGCCCTGGCAGGCTGCTAGGTCAGTAATGTTTATATGCTGTCAGTTGGGAGATACAGTTCCAGAAAGCTTTGTTTTCCTGAGATCTCAGTGTGCCAGCTAAGACAATAGGGGCCCTTGCTAGACTACTGTCAGCCACATGCCAGAAGCAGAAGTCTAGACAAGCTGTTTTAAGCTTATTTTTTGCCTCTCTTACTGTCTCTTTGTCTCACTCTTTTCCTCTCTGTGTGTGGGGCTGCTAAGAAAACCCAAAACTCAGTCTTAAGCTTCATTCACATTACTAAGTGGCCCAAATCCAATTTGTCTCCAAGTGACTTACATTGGATTGTTTTCATGTATGTGTGAACAAACCAAATCACATAGTTTTCATATGAGATGTGGGCCACTCTGAGTCATATTGGACCTCTGGCTATGGAATGCTGTCATTTTTTAAACATCTTTAACAGCATACACATATTGCCTGTCCTCATCATGCAGTGTCTGCACCTCGAAGCCCAGTAAAAAAAAAAACATGGGGGTCAATGGGGAGACAAGGAAGTTTCAAATTTGTTGGACTTTATGTAAAAGCTTCTATTCAAGATCAGTGATGGGAATAACGGCTTTATACAGCGTTACTTTTTTCAGTAACGAGTAATCAAATTAATTACTGTTCCCCCCGTTACAACGCCGTTACCGTTGCTGCCCCCCAAAAATGCAGCGTTACTTCTTCAGACCTCACTGAAGCGGTTTTCACCCGAACAGAAAAACATAAGACAGAGTAGGACGCAAATGAGACACAATCTCCCGGAGTCTGGATCAGCGAGCACGAGTGCGCTGTACAGAGTGACTGCGGGTATATGTGTGTGTATGTGTGACTATCAATGCAGTGCGTGTGAGAGCAAAGCGTCCTGATAGCTTTTTTGAGGAATAAAATTCAATCGCTGCACATCTGCTACATGTACAATTATATTATTTACTTCTTTTTAGTACATTTCTTAAAGTCTGTGTAAAGTAAAAATAAATATGTGTTCAGAGTTTGACATACCACAGAAAAGTGTGTTGTTAACCACCCTGCCAAATTTGAATGATTAAAAAAATCGCCAAATATATGAAACTAGGCTTCAAAGTTGTGTAAAAGTCTGCCTATTTCTCTTCTCCCAAACACTGTGGGAGTGGCCGAGTTCGCTTAAACCCTGCCCCCTACCAAGTGTCACCTGTCAATCAAAGTCACCACCTCTACCAGAAACATGGACGCTAGGTCTGAGAGCTTTCTGCTGCTAACTCAGCGGCTAGCTCGGCGGCTAACTCAGCTAACTGGCTACCTGTATACTGTAGTAGTAGTAGTGTGCGCTGAATGTATTTATACCTCTACAGCAGCAGGGGCGGGTTTATGCTCCGGTGTGTAACCGTGCTATTGGTTAACACTGCCGCATTACGTAATGCGGCGGTGATTTTCAGACCCGCCCATTAAATCCAGACACAGAAATCTTGAAACACAGTTTGTGAAGCCTAGCTCCACAATTCAAATCTAAATGGTTGAAATGCTTTTTACACCTTTATTAGAAATACATTTATGACCTATTTAATGTGTTTAGAAGAAAATGTCTGAATTCACTTTACACAGTCTTTAAGCACAATTTAATTTTGAACGTCTTTTGGGCCAGTTGTTGTTGATTGGGGCAGCCAAGTAATTTGACGTATTTGAACAATTTTTTAAAAAGTAACGTAATAGTTACTTTTCCTGGTAATTAATAATTTGACATTGATGTAACTCAGTTACTAACTCAGTTACTTTTTTGGAGAAGTAATGAGTAACTATAATTAATTACTTTTTCAAAGTAACATGCCCAACACTGTTCAAAATAAACTGGACAAAACTTATCGTAACCAAATACTAGTATGTCACCCATGTTAATTATATCAGTGTTGTAAAAATGACATTATTACCTCAATGGTGTTCACACCAGAACCTGCTATATGCCACTTCTGAACTTGAATGTGAACTATCAACACAAAAATATATCTTATGTAGTGTCTGGATTGCCCTTATCCTGTGATAACTTGAGACATTATGTCTTTGTCTTGTATATCTTCCAAAAGTAGATGTTTACTTAGGTTAAAGGTTAAAAGTTAGCCATAAAGGACAGGCCAGAGGCTATTTCTCCAGACTGACCATTTGTTAAAACTAATCATAAATGACGAGCCAGAGGCTGTTTTTCCAGACTGACCATTTGTTTAGAAGGTGGAGTTTTTGGAGACAAGAAACTATAGTGTTGTGAGAATTAAAGTAGGGAGAGAAGTTCAGATTGAGACCAGGACTCTCTCAAGATTGGACATGTGACACTGATCTCTTTGTAATAAACCTTTAAAATATACAAGTGAGACGTGTCAGCAGTGGTTTCCTTCTTCAGCAACACATCAAGAATCTACCAATTAAATTACACTTCACTTACTAAAAAATCGAAATTGAACATTAAGGCCTGTAATGTGAAAGTAGCCACAGACTTCTGATGAGCTTCAGTCTCTTTTAATTCTCCATGCCCACCCTGATCGGTGATTATCTCAGCTCAAACAGCTGCTCTTTGCTGGCTTTGTGGACACTTCTACATGTGTTTGCATGTTGTGGCTTGTGTAATTTGATTCTGACAAGAGAAGGATTAGTGAAAAAAAAAACAGTGAAAACCCAAAAAAACACTCAGGTTTGGCTTTGTGCCAACACAGGCCGGCATCTGGCACAAGGACAGCACCTGTGATGCAGCAGTCAAGTCCATCAGAAATTCTGTGACCATGTTTCTGCTGTGGCAATGGCAGAATTGATCTGAGGCCAGAAAGTATATAAGACACAAAATGCAGGAGCTGCTTTTTTGGGATATTTTATCATGTAAAGGCATCTTATTTGGTTCTTACTCTTCTTTTGAAGAGGACTCTTCAGGTCTCTATATCGCAGTTTACCACCCTCCAAAGCTTGAAGAAAGCTTTTAAACTCAATTCTTATTTCTGGTGATTTTAACATTTATATCGATTACACTGCAGACCATTTTGCCAACCAGCTTACTGAAATGTTATCAGCTTTTGAGTTCATACAGCACACTGTTGGGCCTACTCATAATTAGGGTCACACTCTTGACCTAGTTATTTCTAAAGGCCTGGATATAACTCCAAAGTGCGCTTTGGATTTTGGGATTTCAGATCACTTTTGGTTTTATTTTCAATGTTCCTTGGATGCCCGAACATGTACCTGGTATACAATTTGTTAGGGGATGCTCCATTTGTGCAGACAGTACTAATTTTGTCAAAATATTACTGAAAATTTAAATAATTCTAAGTTTCTGTTTTGTGCAATTGATAGATTGTTTATCCTCCAAGATGTAATGAATTTTCCTCATACTTTAATTCCAAAATTGTGGCTGATAATATGGCACTGACTCTACAATGACTATACTGACTATATAATTCTACTTTATATCACTCCTATGTCAACCTGTCTACCTACTCCACACAGTTATACATATCTGTTTCTGCAAACAACCTTAGCTCAATGAATGACCTTATCCAATGCATTGCAGATACCAAATATTGGATTGCCATTTTTTTCATTGCTAAATGCATCCATGGCTGTGAGGCACCAGATGCTATCTTTGTTAATTCCCATGTCAGTAAAACCTTATGACCGAAACCGAAAACTTTGATGAAATTTTGGATCCTGATCTTAACTTCCAGAGGCACATATCTAACATCTCCAAGACTGCCTTTAAGTATGATAGACATATATCTAAACCAAGATGCCTCCTGTCACAGTCAGGCACTAAAAAGCTGGTTCATTTATGCTAATACACTAGATAATTGCAATGCACTTGTTGCTGGACTGACAAAGCAGGAATCAAATAAACTCCAGCTCATTCAGAATGCTGCTGTCAGAGTATTAACTAAAACCAAAAGGTTCAAACACATAACTCCTATTTAATTCTTTCGACTGGCTCCCAGTGAAAAACAGATGTAATTTAGTGTTTTTAAATTGATGAATGGCTTAATTCCTTTCTACATTGTTGACATGCTCACTGAGTACACACCGGACAGATCCCTTAGATCAACAAGCAATGGTCTCCACACTGTACCTAGAATAAATTCTGAATCAGCTTGTGGTGCCTTCAGTCATTATCGTCCTACTCTTTGGAATACCCTACCACATGAACTAAGGTCTGCTACAACAGTGTCTCAATTTGTCTCTTTTTTTCACAAGCTTTTAATTCAGTTTAACATGTGTGGTTAGTGGCTAAGAATTTTTTTAAATTATTATTAATATTCCCCTTTAGTAATAATGACCTTCCTATCTTATTCCATTGTGTTTTATACATGTAATACCTTCTTATCTTATATGTTTTTATCTTACATGTTTTTGTTATGTTTAATCCCATTTGCCTATTTTGCTCTTTATCTTGAAGCACATTGAGTCTACGTCTGTCGTATGAAATGTGCTTCTTAAATAAACTTGACTTGACTTGACTTGACAGTCATCCAGAATAAGACAGCAGAGGCTTCTTTAATTCTGAACCAGTTGGTTGAATTATCTCCTCCTCTTTTCACCCCCAACTGCAGTTTCTGTTTTCGGAACTTGATATTTTACAAGAGGATGAGCAGTGTGATGTAAGACTTTAGTGTGATGTTAAAAGCTTTCAAGTACAATGTAATAAATAATAGGCCTTATGGCAGGGATAGAGGTGGCCATGAGATGAGCCATGAATGGGAGGCAAGAAAGATTTAAAGCTGAAGTCAGTGGGTTACAGAGAGAGACAGGGCCGTGAATGACTCTTTAACTTACCATACCTAATATTACATTATTTACTTGGAATTGTAATTCTGTTTTGCTATATTATAATCCTATTTCAAATTTGTCCATACTTGATATTTTTCAGTGTCACAGGGCCTTTTCATTGATATTTTCCTTTATCCCAATTAAGGGATAGAGTATGCGTCATATATTCAGATTGTGATGTTATTTAAGACAAATTTGTCATCACAATAACAAGACAAGCTAGAACCTTTTCTTCATATTTCATCCCATTGCTCTTTTTGTTCTTTCTGTTATGTTGTAAGAGACAATAAATTATAAAAGATAAATGCTAGGGCCAAAACACACATGCCACATGCCGCTGGCACAGAGGCAGAAACACATTGGTGCTCATACGTACATGCACATTTAAGCAATACATAGTCCTGCAATGCACATGCACTTGATTAGACAGGACAGGAGTTTGCCTTTGAAGTTTAAGAGAAAGAAATTATTAAACTGTGAAGAAAAACACGAGATGCCATAAAAAAAAGTTTTATAAAAATAATTCAGTACTGTAACAAGACATTGTCCGTTTTTATGTTTATAAACAGCAAATACATTCTAAGAAGAAACATAATGCCACCTTAATCAATCTTTTTTTTTTTAAATCAACATAATGAGGGAATGTTTAAAATGAATGTAGTTCAGTCAGGAACACTCTCGTCATAGATTAAACCATTTATTGCAACAAATGGAACACAGTTCAACTTGGCGCTGGAGGCTCCACTCTAAGATGCTCCCTGGATTAGCCAGCAGCATGCTGAGCTAAAAACAGGGAGCACAATTCAAAAAACCCCCAGAGTGGGCCGAAGAAGACCTGAATTGCAGCCATGAGAGCCATGGTGGGACCCTGAACCAGAAAGGTGGAGGCTGGAGTGGTGGAGGCAAGTTTTACCAGCAGCAGTGTGAGAAATGGTGAAGGGATATTAGTGTAGGTGGGAGTTATATTTAAATGGTCCGCCTCAAGGTTTGAGTGGCTGTGATTGGTGTGAGACTGATGGGGTATGTTGATTCACTCAGTGGCTGTCAGCTGATTACAGCTGGGGCGTATGACTTCTGTGTCCTGCATTAATTAACGCGTTGCTTCAAGTCGCAAAATGTTCTAACAGAACGTATTTGAAAAGCGTTAGTTGACAACTTATTTCATTCGTTTTTCATACAATATATGCTTGTAGCAACTTACACTATGCCATAAAACATATTGTATAGGACAATGACAAATGGACAAATGGAAGTAAGGAGGAACAACACATTAATTAATCTAGTTAAGTTAAAAGATTCCAAGAGTCAATGTGAAAATAGTTTTTTTTAAAAGAACAACAACTGGTCATTAAATAATTAGCTAGAGGGTTGTATTAGGTATACATTAGCCTCCTTAGACAACTGTGTAGTGTAATGGCTGGCTTTGTTAGCACTGAAATTGTGACCCAAAAACCTTGACTGAGTTGTCTAATCAACTCAAAAACAAGAATGTCTCTACTGTAGGTGTATGAGCATAGAGTGTGTTAGTGTATTTAGAGCCTGTTTACCACTGTTTTTTTAAAATGGGAATTGAAAAAATTCTCGAATATGGTAAAGTAAAGACTCTGATTATAGTTGCAGTGAAATTACAGCTTTGCAGAACTGAATGCAACATTCACAAATGCTGAGAATGAAGAGTTAAAGAGTGAAGATTATGGGCAAGATTTGAGGATTACCAACAAACAGACCAGGATAGAAAAAAAATTCTTGCTTTGAAGAGAGAGCAATTACCCTAGACCCCAACAGCTTAAATAATGTGTGCTACAATAACTCCAATACCTTAGCTACAGTTTAGTAAGAAAAAGAAAATTAGGCTCTTACCAGTGACAATGAGGGTTTTAGATTTGTATTTAGAACCTCAGTATCGTCTTAATCCATCATGCAGTATTTGCTATCATGTTTGTGAGAAGACTAACAAGATTTGTGATTTGTGGAACTGTCAACATATTTTTGACACACAAACACGAAAATAAATGTATTCTCTTCTTCCATGACAGATTTATTTGTTTCTCTTCTGTGTTCTCTGTGTGCGTGTCTTTCAGCATGTAATAAGATTCAAGTTTGAAGTCTGCTATTTATCAAACACCTGCTTCCTGTTGTGACACATGACTGCTGTGTTGGGTGGTTGGAAAATTGCCCATCAATGTAAAATGTTTTCCTCCTTCATATGCCGTGGAAATTGTATTTAAATTACCATATTTAAATGTAAACACAGGAAATGATTCATATGTAAATCCCACTTCTCAAAATTCTTATAAAGAGACACTGGAAAACAAGAGCAAGAATGAAAGAAGAGCAAAGAGCAAATTATGGAGGGAAGCAGAGACATTATAAATGAAGACAGATAGTGATTGTTGAATGTTTCCTGTTGTTTAGCCCCAAACTCGTTAGCACACATTGTCAGAACATAAGTCCTGAATGGTGTAGCTTGAACCCTGGTACTTTTAAAGGTTAACAATCAAAAACTGTTGCTGACTCCTTTGAAAAAATGTAGCGCCAGTGCAACCTGTTAGTTTTGAAAAACACATATCTACATCAATCTGTTTGCCACAAAGAAAAATCCCCTCAGCAGCACGTCTTGAGGTGAACAGATTGGAGAATGAAAGATGGGGGAAAGAGTGAGTGGAGTCACTTGTGATA
Source organism: Scomber scombrus (assembly GCF_963691925.1). NCBI lineage: Eukaryota > Metazoa > Chordata > Actinopteri > Scombriformes > Scombridae > Scomber > Scomber scombrus. The sequence goes on along the minus strand of NC_084979.1, from coordinate 18,881,893 downwards.
TTAAGGACAGACTTAAGAACACCAAGACAGAATGTCAATGAGCATTGTGCTGTTTGAGAGGTGTTTGTCAGAGGCAAAGAGGTGAACAGATGGATGTATAAATGATGGAGGGGCAGGCTGTGTGGGGAGTGCAAGAGATGACTGCAACACATATAATTTGCATGAACTTGGGTAAATGTTTGCATTAAAGGGAGAGATGTCTGCTAAATGGATGGATGACAGTAAGACTGAGGAGTGTTGCAGAGAGGAATAAGTATAGAGGAAAGAAGGAAGAGAGAATATAGCCGTCCATCTGGAAGTCTGATACAGCTAGACAGATATGGAGCCTGATGTTCATGCACAACTGAACTAGGTGCTGTAAAATGTATGTTTGAGGGCATGCAAGGCACAAAATGCACCCTAGAGCAGAGCAGAGAGAGTTTGTATGGAGAATTTTTATTTAAAAAATAAATAAAATTATGACATTATGTGGTCGCATATCAATATAAGACTTATAATGAATGAGATGCATTTCAGGGAACTATGCCAGCATTTCACAGCCCCAAAGCTTACAGCATGTTATATAATCCCTATCATCTACAACTTCCTTTGTGTCAACAGAGAGAGAGCCACATTGACACCCTTCTCACATGCTCATGTCTTCAATAATTTAAGGTCCATTTTGTCTTGTCATTTTCTACCTGTTCAACCTCCAAGGCAAGACTTGATTCTGCTACAGTGGTGTTCATGAGACTGTCAGGCACAGTAATCCCTCCTCTTTTCTTCAGTTGAATTATAGAAGATCTATCAATAAAATCAGTTGTTTATTATCCCAGGGACCATGTGATTGTCAGGTCATCTTTCAGGATTTATCTGAGCTCTTAAGTGATTCCATAGAAATGCTGATCGGTTTCCATTTGGAAAAAAAGCATGCTCATGCATATATCTCATATTCATATGACCTGACCCCATAAAATGTTGCTTTACTTTATTGTTCACTTCCAAGCTAGGGACTTTTCTGTTTTTTTCACCATAGAAAGTATTGAGATGCTTTGATTGAGGTGTACATAACTCTCTGCAACAAGAAAAACGGTGCACTGCTCTCACAGCAGAAGTAATGATACCAGGGAGATGAAAAGAGAGTAAAGCAAAGTTTGTAAGAGGAACAAGATCAAAATAGGGAGTTTAATGAATGGATACCCCTGAGGAAAATAAGAGGATAAAAGGTGAAAACATGCATCTGAAAAAAGAGATAGTATGGATATGAAAGCATTCACATTACTCCTCCTCTCAATCCCTCGCTCACAAGGAAGCAACATGCAGAAAGTGACAGGAGGAACAGAGTTGAGAAAAGCCCATAACGGAGTCTGTTTGGGGCAGTTTATACTCACAGCCAAAACAGAAAATACAACTGCTGAACTGGCAATGTTACAAGTTAGAGACATGCATTGATTGTGTCACTAAGTTATGATATTTCCTTATACTCACATTTTTAAATTTCTAACTCCCTTACTGCATCGTTCAAGTTTTGACAGTGATGGGCTGGCCACGGTGAGGTAGCCTAAAGCTTAAACGACCCCCCATGAAGGATACACCTGTGAATAAAGTGGGGGAGACCACACATGAGTTGTAAGTAACTCCCTGTGAAGGAGCCCTCAGGAGTGATTGCTCTTGTCTCTGCCTCTGTGAAAGTAAAACATGCTTCAGCATTTATTTCTGAGTTACAGATCAAAGGATGAGTGTTGAGTTGTGTTCGCAGTAGGTTAAGTGACACAAGATTGAGAAAGAGGAAAATAGAAAAGGGTGCGATGAAGATGGTTGGTGGGGAGAAAAGGATTTTTGGTCTTCCATATCTTTCTCATCAGTAATATCAGGAGGAAACAGGATAATCACTCATGTCCTGTTTACATAATGATGCTTATTTATTGTAACTGGCTCCCAGTGTATCATTTCTTTGAGTCTAGACTTACTCTACTCTTGGAGATGCATAACTTGCTGATTGCTTCTGTTTCTTTTTTTGCTCATTTGTATTTCTAGCAATATGAAATTGATGTGATTGTGCAAACAGGCCTGTAAAAAACAGAGAGACAATCAGACTTAGTTGCACCTTTAAATAGGCTTCAGACTGGGCGATTTGGAGTGTAATGTGTGTTCACCTCTCCAGAGGGCGGGATCTTATTTCATGCACAGTTTAGGTCAATGTCGCGAAATTTTGAATCATTATTCATGAGTCAAAGCAGACTTGTAATGGCTCAGTGCCCAGGTCTGAGAAAATAGCACAACTCATAATTCTCACACAGCTACATTGGTGGATATGTGTGTGTGTGTGTGTGTGTGTGTGTGTGCGTGTGTGTGTGTGTGTGTGTGTGTGTGTGTGTGTGTGTGTGTGTGTGTGTGTGTGTGTGTACAGTCCACACTTCTTATTTGTCCTCATAAAGACTTTGCTATCATGTATGGTCCAGTTGAGGACAATCAGCCCACAATTCAGTCTCTTCTATCTTTTGTCGACCTTGAAAAGTGAATCCATGCCTTCATTTCATCAAAGCTGGAATAATACAACACCTGCACTCAGGACTCAGTCAGAAATTAATTTCCTACCTCCAGCTGCTTGGCTTTATCAAAATCCAACTGTCCTGATTATATTGCACCTATCCTTGCCTGTCACACTGAGAATTGATTTTCAAGATTTAACCGATAACATTCAAAGCTTCAGGGGTTAGGGGACATTTTGGATCTGTCGGGTCTTAATGAGCTTAATGGGCTTAGAGCTTCTGGTGTGGCCCTCCTGTCTGCTTCTATAACATATTTTACAGAGGATACACATGTCTTTGCTATATTCTTTTGCAGCTCTGAAGTATCTCCTGAGGCTCACATTATCAACATATTTTACTTGCTCTCTTGTCTTTTATACTGTACAGTGGATCCATGTGCCCTCATATAACCTACATTGCCTTCAGATTAGTAATATAAATGTGCACAAGGAACTACTTTCTAAAGAGATTTATGACAGCGTGAAGACAAGCAAACACTATTTCACAGATATGTAGTTTAAAAGGGTTTTCCACTTCCTTCCAAGTTATAATTGTTTAGTCAGGCAGTAAAGAAACTGCTAGCACTGTTAGCATCAGACCTGACTGCCAAGTTGGATGTAGTGCTCCTCACTCAACTAATTTGCATTACCAGATACGTGTTTGGGGTAGATAAATACTGCTTGTTTTTAATCAGCATAATGAGGACTTATATTATATTGAAGATAAGCCAACACATAATGAAAAACTAGAATAGAATAGATCTTTATTGTCATTGCAAGTATACAATGAAACTCTGTTTGAGCAGTCCAATTGCAGCATAGAAAATAAAATAAAATATAAAATATATACACATAAGACTAGTACACACACACACACACACACACACACACACACACACACACACACACACACACACACACACACACACACACACAAAACCCAAACACATCTTACCCATACCCATGACCACATACACATTCATTCCAATACCCATAAAACTTTAAAATATGTGTTTTAAAATATAAATAAATATATAAATAAGGGGCAGTGAGACACAACTGTTATACACAGTTCATTATTGTACAGAGTCAATTATTGTTTACAGATCAGAGTTAATTATTTGAAAAACTGTCTACATATTTTATCAGTTTTCCCTACATCTGCTTCTCACAGCTCAAAAAATGCATTTATGAACTCAGAGAACTTGTTTAAGGTCTGGGAAGTTTTGTAGCCTTGGTTTAATACTGAATAAGTCAACACTAATGCAAAATTAGACATATTGACTTATTTAATATTGAATAAATAATGTGTGTTTAAGTATGTCAGAAGCCTTGACCCAACAACAATGCATGTTTACACACCAGTCTACCTTTAAAAGCCCTGAATTTTGATGCAAGTAAATAAATAAGACCACTTTAGTAACAAATGTCAGCAGTATGTTCAGCTAAATATGATTTTTTTTTTTTGTCTCAATCTTTCTCACTGCTAGATCTTAAAAACGTTCTGTGGTCTGAAATAATGGCAAGTTTTGTTGTGTAACAAGGTCCATGATAAGTTCCTATTGTCAGGTATCAATAACTTAAGACTGCTATAAGAACAACCTACAACCACAATTTTTACGAATTAACAACTCTGGAATATCATTATTATTATGCTCAACCTTTATGGTCCTTTAAATTTAAAATGTGAGTGTTTGTCTCTGTAATCTCATATATGCTCCCAAATTGGAAAACACACTCTTGGTTCCCTTATGTACTTTGCATTTGGCAGGAGTATTCAATATGTGTGTGTGTGTGTGTGTGTGTGTGTGTGTGTGTGTGTGTGTGTGTGTGTGTGTGTGTGTGTGTGTGTGTGTGTGTGTGTGTGTGTGTGTGTGTGTGTGTGTGTGTAGAGTTGATGCTTTCCTTATCACTGAATTTTGACATTGTCAGTGTCTCCAATTCTTTAAATAAGTAATCTCCATCATCCATCCATTTCTCTGACAGTTTGTTATAGGATTTCTCTCATCCTTCACTGTGCTCAATCGTTCCAGCCTCCCATTCTTTTACAACAGTCTTTGCCTCCCTCACTCTCCTTGACAATGTTGCCCTCTCTTTTTCTGTATGCACTGTATGTGTATATCTATATGGCTAGACTAAGTTTGTATGACAGCGAGACTTAAGTTGTCACAGATGTCCTCTACAGTGATTAGCACCCATTCCACCATTTAGCTACAAGCTGACAGTCACTTTATGACTTTCCCTCACTCTTTATTACACTTTTCCCCCCCTCTCTGACAGATGAGGGTGATCAAGGGTTCCTCCTTCTTATCCTGCCTATTTCCTCTAGTTCACTGTTCCCCTCCTTGGGGCAGCTGTGACTCAGGAGGTAGAGGAGGGCGTCCACTAAGGTTAACAGTTCAGTCCCCAGCTTCAGTCCCCAGCTTTGCCTTTGGGCAAGATACTGAACCCCAAATTGTGTTAGCAATTTGTGCTTGTCAGATGGATGTGCACAGAAACATTGTGGGTCACTTGGAAGAGGAAGCACTGTATGTCTCCTGATGAGTAGGTTGGCACCTTACATGGCAGCCTCTGCATGTATTATGAAGTGCTTTGAATGATCGATAAGACTAGCAAGGCTCCATTTAAAATCAGCCAATTACCAGTCCATTTGTACCTCTCATGCAGTAGTAAGGAAATTGGGCAATCATGTAAGTAATCAGACAGGCAGGCAGATGCAGTATATCCCCAGATACTTCTCAAAGATTCTGTAAGATCAATACTGACATAATGACACCAAAATCCTGTACCTCCCACATGTCAATTTTTCAGGAATTACAAAGGAGCAATCTTGCTTTCAAAATGTACCACCATGCAATTTTAAGACACTGCAAATGATCAGTGAGATAGTACCATGAGCCCAACAGATCAACTATTTGGAGAATCAAACTAAATTGAATGGTAAATGGACTGTACTCAAAGCACTTTTAAACTACATGTCACATTCACCAATTCACACACATTCATACACTGATGGCAGGGGCTGACATGCTCATCAGGGGAAAAACTAACATTCACACACACATTCATACACTTTTGGTGCAGCCATTGGGAGCAATTTAGGGTTCAGTATCTTGCCCAAGGACACACCAACACGTGGGCTGGAGGAGCTGGGAATCGACCCGCCAATCTTCTGATTATTCTGATAGATTGGTATTGGCTGCTGCAGAGCTGATAACTGTTGTAGATCAGTGCTATTACTACAGTACTTGTTAAAGTTCGGAAAAGACTTGTTTATAGTCCAACCTTGATGTGAAGTCTGAATAAAAATGAAAAAAACAGTCAAGGCATATAAAACCTTAAAGTAAATTCAACTTGGTTTCCACCTACACTCCACTTGCTGAGGATGCACATAACTGCATATAAAGTGAAGCCTAAAAGTCTTGTGCAATATAAAGAACTAATTTCTTCTTTTTGTTTCAAAAAAATCTACATTTCTTTTTGTATCTTTGCGACTTTAAACTTTACTTTCAGGAACAGAGAGGAAAAAAAGGGAAACAAATATTATATGATTTTCATTTTAAAATACAAGAGATATCCCTGTGTAGCTGCTTAGAAACTGGAGGCCCGCTGTGAAGGTAAGATGAAAAAGAACCAGAGAGACTCAAGAAACCCAGTCTCATGTGGAATGTGAAAATTGCTTGTCATCAGGCTGGATGAGTTTGCAGCCTACATGAGACATGAGGAGTATTGGAAGTGAAGCATAGTTTTGTGTTATTGAGGCATTGCTACACAGGAATATAGGCTACCAGACTAGAAACAGCAGGCTTCTTTGAATAATCACAAAAACAGTCTTAAAGCAAAGACAGGAGGCAACTGAGCTTGTGCTAATTAGACACTGTGACGACCCTCTCTGGACAGACTCCTTGTCCTGGTGGGCAGAATTGGGTTGTCAGGGAGATTCAGCTCACCTGGACTGACAGACTTCTATATAAGCTGGTAGTAGGCAGTCACTTGTCCTCTCTCCTCTGGTTTCCACCATGTTTGATTTTGGTTGTTTTTAATTTATCTTTTAGTTATGTACAAGAAATGTATTTTTAGTTGCAACTCATATGTGATCGCCCCCACTTTGTGAAGCCTTGAGCAGAGTTGTGACAGACGTGCAAGTGTGAGGGCTGAAGGGTTGAGTATGCCAAAGTGCTTGTCAGATAATCAAACAGAGTCTGAACTCCTTCCCCCAACACCTTTCTGACTTCAGACCAGGCAGGGAACTGCAGTGGACAATTTCTGTAACTTTCTGGAACTAGTAATCTGTCAATTTTCATATGTACAAACGAGTGCTACACTATGAATGCCCAAAATCATAATCATCCATCCTCTCTATATAAAAGCAATTAATTATTTAATTTCAAATAACCACACTCAAAGCCAGTGTGGTTATTTGAAATTAAATAATTTAATTAATTAATTAAAAAGCTATAAACACTTCAGACAGATGATGGTCAGACGATTAATCATACAGACTAGTTTGTTTCAAGGATACCGACACCTTGACATCAATACTGTCAATACTGTAGATAGGTAGTATGAGACAAACAATGTCATTATATACTTTGTCCTTAATTTTGTTCCTTTTAAAAGTATTTTATTATTATTGTCTTGACTTGTTACATGTGAATTTGGATTACTGAGTTTCCAGCTAATGGAGTTCTTTTTAAAAAAGACCATATCTTGTTTAATTCTCATACTATATTGCGGTGCTTGTTGCTGTGTGTTCATACAGAAGTACATTTTAGAAGCTGCTTGATTAAATAGAAAGTCTGCGTGAACTTGAGCAAAAAAGTTGTGCATTTCCTGGAGCTGCTTCATAAATGTAAAGAGATGAGAGGAAGAAGGAGAGGGGGAAGGACATGAAAAAAAGAACTGGAGTCTCTGGTGATTTCTGAGTTCAGTCAGAAGCTGAGCTGAACACGAACACAGAAGCACACAAACAGACACACACAGTGCATCTGTTTCTAGCTAGCTTACAGCTAATTTACAGTTGGCATTTTAGCTGTTTGGGCTGAATAAACACAAACTTTCCAGCTGTCAAATTACTGTCTGGACATACTGTATTTTTTTTGTCATTAACTCTAAGTACCCTCATGATAATCACAGGAGACCATCTCATGAACGTACCATAGCAAATGCAGGGCTGGAGAGAAGAAAGTCTGCAGTATTCATTTTATGACACATTTTATTTTACAGGTACATTTTTGTCCATGATATTATTTTAGGCATATACATTTCTAATTCCTATTCTTATGTACTTATACAATCTCTTGGTACACATATATTTTTTATGAAATCAGCACACTCTGTGACTTTCATTTGGTATACTGTTGTATCCATGTCACTCTTCTTTCTAATGTCTGCACTCCTAATAAATGTGAAACTTGCAGACACATTATAACACACCCATTATAACCTAATCCATTACTACTGGTACTTGTTTACACAGTGGATGCTTGTAAGTGTATCTTTCATCCATTTGTGTAACTTCTGCGTATACTCATCTGCTGGTGTGATCTAAAGCTCCCCTCAGGGCTTAATAAAGGATCTTCATATCGTATCCTTTCTCCCTGCAGTCACCAGACCTCAACCCCACTGAACATCTGTGGGAACCTTTGAAAAGGGAAAAAGCGAAACATATTGTATATTATCACAAGACAAGGCAGTCTCTGGGACACTGTCAAAGAAGGCTGAGATGTCGATTGTTTCATTCTGAAAAGAAAAAGATACTGTTGCCACAAGAACATGATGCATAGAAGTGGTTTATGGGAAAGTAATTAAATAGCATGCATTAATGAAAAAGTGCAGTACTATGTGATGTAATTTGAGTAAAAAAACATGTAAACGAAATTGTTCTTTGTAGATGACTTCACTGTATATACAGGCAATCATTTGCATTTGTGCACTTGTGCAGGATTGTATATGCTTACAAGCTGTGCTACCTGCAGAGGCCACATACAATTTAAAAAAAAGGTCTGTACAGAATAACATTAAAACAATTTCCTCACCTTTGGTTCTCTTTGAAGATAATCTCCTGCGTGTATGTTAATAGGGATTTGTCCTAAAGCAGCTTCACTCTTAACCCCAGGTGATTTAACATGTCTCTTCCCTTTGTTAGCTCCCTTTAATGTGTAAGTAGAGGTGAAGTCATTGAGTAAATAGAAAGGCTATGGATACATTTTTATGTTATCTCCACTCATAAATTCTTTTAAAAAGATTGCCTCAGCAACATGCCTTGGGCACAACGAACACTGTATTGTCAGGTCACACTATGTATGCAAATAACTGCCTGGTTTCCAAGATGAGAATGATTTTGAGGTGAAGGACGGAATTGAATTGGTACACAGAAACAGGCTCTTCTCTCTCTGCTCTTTGATGAGACTGTGTAGGTAGCAAAAAAGCAGAGGAAGTAGAGTAGTAAATGCCCTTCATGGTTCAATATGTCACCACTTAGGCAGAAAATATGTGGCATTTTTGAATGAAATACACATCTCCGTGCAGTGCTGTTATACAGGTTATCATTTTCTCTAGGTGTATGTAGTACTGAGAGATATACAGGTGCATTAACTTACATTAGCACAGGCATGTACTGCAAGAGGCTTTCTGAGACTGTAAGAGTCTGGCTTGGCCTCATGTTCAAAACAGTACTAATGAGGCTGGAGAAAGTGAAGCTTAACTGTGGTTAAAATTGCAACTTGGTTTTAGGGCATTGTAACAGTGGCTGTGGTCTACTCCACAAGTCACTTCCTGTTTTGTCCTATCTCAAGTATCATGATTTATATTCGTAAGGAAGTCATTTTTCATTTGTTCCTGTAAATTACCAGAAGGCAAAAACACAATCTGAAAGATTTATTTTCCCTCAACTTTTTCCCTGTCTATGTGTGTGTTCTTCCATTTTTGTTCTAGATGGGAAATGCCTCCGAAACGTTTCTGCTCGTGTCCAGAATATCAAAAGACAATGACTTCTTCATGGGAACTGTCTATACCATTTTTGGTATGTTTTGTTCTTTCTATGTTTATACCCTTGAAGCATATAAATGTGTATTATATTCCAATAGCCCCAGATATCCTGCAACTCTGTCTTCCAGGTGTGCTGTCAGTGCTGGGGAATGGGATCCTGCTGATCGTGGCCTATAGAAAGAAGTCCTCCTTGAAGCCAGCAGAGTTCTTTGTGGTTAACCTCTCCATCAGTGACCTGGGCATGACCATTTCCCTCTTCCCACTGGCTATCCCTTCAGCCTACGCTCACATGTGAGCGACCATTCAAGTCCTCAATATTATTTCTCATTTCATCTATTATGTTACATTCAGTGTGTCCCTGAGGGACTTGAGTAGGCAAAGACAATAACAAAGGGACAAAGAAGCAAGGCTAAAGCTCTTGAGGATACTGAGGTCTTGCCCTCATTGTTTCTGGGAATTTGGGGGCTTTAACAACATGAGCCAGCCGTAGTAGATTCTTTAAGGCTGATAAGCTTTTGACTCAACAGATTCTAAATTTAACTGTTTTTGGGTAAGAACAAATAATGACATTTTAAAGGGATTCAGCATTGTGGTGGTGATTTAATACCCATAACTTCAGTATTTCTAAAATCCTACAGCAGAGGATAATGTCTCCATCACACGAAAAATGTAGACAAAAATAGCTTTCAAAACAGTCAATAAAATATTTCAACCCATAACACTCTCATGCATCCTCTGCTTAACCCTTCCTGTGTGTAGCTGTCACGTGTGCAATGTTTGGGTCAAAATGTATCATTGTTCACTGCAGGTGTTTATGACCCAGGGTAAGGCCAAAAGGATTTTGCAGAGAACTCTTGGCCTCATATCAGGATGTTGGTCAGTAACCAGTGCTCCCCTGTCTTTTCCTGTCTCCATTCAGGTGGCTGTTTAACAAGACGACCTGTATGGTTTATGCTTTCTGTGGCGTTTTGTTTGGCCTGTGCAGTCTGACCAACCTCACAGTGCTCTCCTGCATCTGCTGGCTCAAGGTTTGCTGCCCAAACTATGGTAAGACAATCTTGTATGTTTTACTTGTGTGTTTTACTATTCCACTTACAACTATCATAAACACATAAAAAACAGACTATTTCAAAGCAGGGCTAAAAGTGTTATTAATATAATTTTTTTGATACTAATAATCAGAAGGCATAATTTACCCTTATTGATCTCCTGGTTGGAAATTTAGATCCCTAACCTGCCTGGAAGCCAAGCACCTTGAATCTAAAAATAAAAAATATTAATGTTGTAAAGCCAGTACCTCAAGGGCTCTTTGCATAGTAAAAGTGCAATAACGGTAATGTTCATGGTCATCTTTACATCTCTTTAAACTGCAGGATATGTAAATAAGAACATGTTTGCATGGCCATTTAATGGATTCACTTCCCTTATTTATGAACTATGTATATATGAAATGCATCAAGGATGTTTAGTAAGAGCAGAATTTCATTATGTGTTCACCCTAAAAGAAAATAAGATTTGCTCAGTTCATTCAAACATTTGCAGAGATACAAATGCAGTCAAATAATTCTAACACCTTTCTTGTTATAATGAGTATTTACTGTTATTATAACATGAAAATGCACTTTTTAAAAATGTGAATAAAACACAATCACTATTAAGGCAAAGTATTTTTATTAAGCACATTTCAAACACATAGGCAATTCAAAGTAATTTACATAAGACAAAGACATGTATTAGAATGGCATTCAAAAACCAAGCATGAAGCCCTTTTTCTCTTTGATTTATAGTACATGTTGACTTATTCATGACATATTCACTCTCAGCCAGGAGAGATAATGGTGTCAAAGTCTACAGTTGACATTCAGATGTCAAGTACACTTGAGGTAGCCATACAATCAAAATTATTTTCAAAGCATTAAATAGCAACTGTTCACACAGGTTAATATAATGTCAAGGTGAAAGAGTTTCATTATAATCCAGTGTAGTTTAAGGCAGGCTTCTCTCAGTTTACAAATCAATCATCAGAGCTCAGTAGAAAAGAAATGCAGAAAGAAATACAATATATGTCAAGGACGACTGGCCCCATTCACACTTGATTTAAAATGTCACGACAAAATCCAGATGCTATTTAATACACTTTCATTGACACTTCAAATCCCTAAAATATATGCAATGCTCAAAGACTGCTTGGATGCATTTACACTTAGCTTTTTGGAGATCAGATAGCTATATCATCTGCCTAAGACACATGAAGTGTCCACTTATTTTTTTACTGGATATGACAAGGTCTTCATCAAATGCACAGTGGCTGCAGGTCCTTAAAAAGTCTTAAAATGTCTTAAATTTGCATTTACAAATAAAATGCCTTAAAAAAAATATTGAATAACCTTAAATTCCTATTGGGAAGGTTTTTAATATTTTTTTATTGAATGCTGTAAGTAAACATAAAATTCACTCCAAATGCAAAATACCTACATTTAATCTTTGGCAAAATCAACTGTTTTTTGTTATTCAACTTCACAGACCCTGTTCCCAAGTGACCACCATAGCATTTGTCTGGATGGCATAGAGGAGCTAACTAGTTAGCTAATGTGCAAACATGCTAGTTTCTGGGGGTTTTCAACCTAATTTTAACCCTTTCTCCAGTGCTTCCAAATAGCCATTAATCTCCAATCATCGAGTAAATCAAGCACAAGTACATCAAAGGGGATATGATGAATATGAATGAAACAGACTGTTATCTTAATACAATTACAGATGTCTCTGGGTTTGAACATTGTTGGAAACATTTGGAATAATGTAAGCACACAACTCAACAAAATAGGTCTGGTTATTTTAAGGTGAAAAAGTTACATATTGGACTTTATCTCAACCAGTTATTGTCTTTTTGCCTTGCTTATAATTTGGAATCGACAATATATGCAAAATGTTCATGGAAATGAATCTGTTGTCATGCACACTCAGTTTGATCATGTTTAATTCATAAGCCAACACAGACGAGAAGTCCAATAAGTGCTACTGTATAGACAAAATCAATGCAGCTACTGAGCTTGCATGTCAACAGTTCCAACTCCATAACAACTGAGCAAACTCCATCTGCTGATAAAGACCTTGTGATATGGCTTAAATCCCTGGATAGGCTAAGTGGACCTTGAGCTGGAATTATTTTGTGAAGCTATATAAGTTCAATAATGAACTTTCATATTTAGAATGCAGCAAGTTACTCAGGCAGTGTCTGAATTCAAAATTCACTATGTATAGTAAGCTGCATACATGCTATAAATCTATATTGAGTCTGTACCCTAAAAATTCAACAATGGATCAAAAAATGTAGTGTCCATCCCATCTCCACTATTTTCTGCTAACAATTCCACAATGCAATGCACTGCATTTTATGGATGCAAAAATGACTGATAACTGATAGTAAGTGAGTCTCCAAAATCTAGATGTGCTGCTCATTATCGAGTAAACTACTGAGTGTCAATTTTTTAGGGAGTAGTGAATGAGCAAACGAGGGAGTGATTTCAGACAAAGCCTCAGTAGTCAGTCAGACTTGTTGCCTTGCAGCAGGATTTGAACCACAGTGTGTGTTGGGTTTCCATGATCTACTCCTATTTGTGTGGGTTGTCGTGCATTTCTCTAACATTCCAAATCAATTTAGAAGATACAATACCCATAGAGGGGAATGACAAGATAATTAAATCTGCTTAAGTTACAAATAAACACACAGCACAGTTATTCTAGGTGAACTGTTAATTAGCTCCATTCGTTAATAAGCATAAATAAAGATGCCTGACAATTAGCACTGTGATATTATCAATGCAACATGAGACAACTACCAGCATTTCAAGAGGCAATAGCAAATGTGCCCAAAATGCCAATGCTATGGTTCAAAAAACTGCAAAATCATATCCAAAAATCATAACAATGACTGTTGTAGCTACCATACATTATAGAGGAAGTTGAAAATGCTTTTTTCCCCTTCATTAAGTGTTTACATTATGTAGAAGACAACTTATCAAGTATGGGCACAGTATGGACATTTGGGACATATTCTTACCAATATCAAGGTGTTGCTGGATTGCTGAACATACAGAAAGGTGAGCTGCAGCCTCTCATCTGAGCTCTGATGTCATAGTGAAAGATCTAGCCATAAGTTCAGGAGTTGAATTTAATATTATATAAACAGAAGTTTCTGGTATGATTTAAAGATAGGTTTGAGCATCACTGTGGTTCTGTCATGAAACATTGTCCCAAACTGAAAGAAGGACAGAATCTCAGGTGAGGTTTGAAAACCTTATAGCAGCAAGTTACAGAGCAGCACATCGCCTAGAGGTTTCTTTACATTTATGTTATTGTAATGTTTATTGTGACAATCGATGATATGTTATGAGTTCATTTTGGTCTGATATTTATAGTTAATTATCAATAAAATAAAATGTAGAAATCAGAGACACGCTCATGATACAAGTCCAGTTTCAAGCACGTCAACAAATGCATTTTCAGCAAAGTAAACATTGTGCAGAGTCAGGCTCTTTATGTGTGAATGAGCACATACTCCTATGAAAGAGAAAAAAATGTGTACACATACACAATTATTTTGGCCATTACCTACCAAGATTCATACCTACCTTGTACTATAGATATGAATGTTTTTAGACTTGGTGATTATCAACTCCATCCAGCCAAGATTTTAGAGTTATCATGCAAATAAATTCTGATGTAAGGCCAGGGCATTAATAGGTCAGCTAATTAGTGACAGTGCTTTCTGTTTTATATTAATGTAATGCTCTCTCTAATACTGAGATTTAACACTCTCTCTCTCTCTCTCTCTTTCTGAAAGTCTTAGTCCCACATATTTCTAATCTGATGGCCTCTGGGAGCCATAGTTGCCAAGTTCATTATCTGACAGCAAAAGGAGCTATAAGGAGCTGACACATCCATCCTGACATCACAAACATCTCTGCACAGAAGTGAAATACAGTATTTCTCTAAAGTGCATCTTAAGATTGCAGCTGTGAAAAAAGTGAGGCGATTTGGTTTGCATAATACATACTGTAACTCATTATATAATGTAACTTTTTCTACATATATTATTTAAACAGGCAGCAGATATTGATTAAACAGGCAGCGGTTTACACACATTCTCATACACTCATTATGGCCACATTGCAACCGTAGTAAAAACTGTGACATTTCATAAGGCAGTTTCACTAAGCATTAAGTCACCCATCTTTCAGTCCTTGTGCAATTCTTGCATTAGTATGACTGCCAACTCTTCAAGCAGTAAATCTCTAATGAGAATAATTCATCTTTTAGTCACTGAGCCCATTGAGGATTTATTTACATGATTGCCCATGTCTAAACCAAATCTCCTGAGCAGCACAGACAGTGGAGGTGGGGTCTGTCTCTTTTTTATTTTTTAAATACACTGTTACCATTCAAATTATTAAAGCTTTGATTTAATGCTTTTATCCCATTAATTAGAGTCCAGGAATGCATTTATATGCTTCACACACACACACACACACACACACACACACACACACACACACACACACACACACACACACACACACACACACACACACACACACACACACACACTCACCCATACAAACAACAGGAGTACACAGAACAGAGCCAATCCAATGCATGTTGTATCAAAACTGTACCGATGGGATGCCTAATACACAAGGTAAAAGATGCCCTAACAGAGTATGATTGCTATTGTAGGAAAAGAGAAGACGAAGGCAGATTTCGTCAGGGAAGAACTAGTAACAGTAGCACGCTGCAGAGCGCATAAGAAATGTGGTGTTGGCAGCCTAGATGAGTTATAAAACACAGCTGGAGATTGTATAGATCTGATCGACAGCGAGTATCACATAGGTCTCACTAATGAACTAATTCAACATCCAACTTCACATGGGCTTTGAAAAATTGGTTTACCAGTTAGCAGCATCCGAATCAAATTAGAAGTCTATCCCAGACTCCAGTTGGTTTAACGATTGCTGCTAATAGGCACAGGCTGTGTTTTTAAAGAGCTCCCCTTGTCTTTTGTCCCAGAGGAGCACAGTCTATATTACAGAGCCTCAAACCCCAGAGACAACAAGCCTCACAAATAAAACAGTTTGAAAAGCAAATGTGCACAAATAATTATGCCTTCATGACACCATAAGGAACCTTGTACAATTGTATGCTGCTTACCAACACTGTTTAGCCATGCTGTCCTGTTGTTTCTAAACTAGCTTATGCACTCTAGCAGACAGCTGCGCTATCAAATATACCGGAAACCAAACCTACTGTAGACGATAATTGCAGACCTGCAGCACCAGCAGTTTCAGACCAACTTGTGACACGAAAGCTAACACCATGAGCAGGAGGTTAGACCTGATACAGTCATTCTGATGTACGCCATCTACAGCCAAGGGAAAATAACAGCCTCTGTAATTTTGACACTATTGCCAGTGAGCTGGAGTTTTGTTATCTGTAGTCTGTCATTTACACAGTCCTCTGAGCAGTCTAGATAGGGGAGGAAGGGTCTGTTATTTGTCCAATGGAAACAAAGCAGGGTGGAAAACAAAGGCCAAAAGAAAGTAAAGTTATTTCTCTCTTGCTTGAGAAATTAACTTGTATGTTCTCTATTGATTGAGATCATCTGTTGTTAATTGGCAGAATAGTTGTTCCAAGTATTTATATATATGTCAACAAAAACTGAAAATGTATAAGCTTCATAACATTTATGGCAGAGCTGTTGTATTGAATGCACAGGTGTTCCTAATAAAGTGCTTTGTTAGTGTATACTATACAGTACATAGACTTAACACTTGATGTATGTTATACCCAGTTCAGTACAAGATTACAAAGAGAAAAAAAGAAAAAACTAATAGTTGTATGTATGATTTTATAAATTATCAATTTATTTATACATACAACTATTAGTTTGTGCTTTACAAGCTCAATTTTGTTTATTAAATGTAAAAACTTGAACACACAAGCAAAGAAAAGAACAAAGAAAACAGGAACAGTAAGAAAAGAAACAAAAAAGAAGCAACCATTTAAACTCCTTGCAGGCAGTGGCTGCCTGCAAAGAGTTTAAATTGCAGCTGCTATTACTTTGTTTGACTTTAGAACAGGACATCAAAATGTCTACTACACCCATGTATAAAGGCCTAAATTGCTGCTGCTACCACTTTCTTTATCTATAAGTGGAGCTTACTGTCAGGTGAATAAGAGGACTGACAATGACCAAATATTTTCCCTCTGCAGAGTGGGTTTGTGGGCAAGTTACAAGCCACTTCAATGGATGTGCTTTGCAAAAAGTGTGACAAAAGAGACATGTAGTGTAGGAATTGTTTATACAGTAACAGCAAAAATGTCAGAAGATTTGGTTTCTGAGGGACAGAGAGCAAAACTATGATAACATTTATGGGCTGATAACATAGGGTTCAGTTTCCATGTGTGGAGTTAATATGGAGAGATAATCCCATTAAATTTAAAATGGTGCATCAGTTGTCAAAGGACAATAATCTGTGATTTATTTGGATTGGAAGTGTCAGTGTGAATTTTGTGGCTCACTAAAATCAGAATAAAAAAATGTTTACTTTTTTTTTTCAAATGGGAAACACTGACTATGAAAGAAATATATCCAACTGGGATTATTATTTAGAGCATGGAGTCAAATTTCTTCTTAGAACTGATGAGATGGAAAACTGTTTCTACAAAGGTTTCGGTTCAAAGTTAATCTCCTTCTTAAAAGTGCAGTGTGTAGAATTTAGTGGCATCTAGAGAAAGAGAATTAGAAGAAATGGAATATAATATTCATAAGTATATTTTAATCATTGTTTAATCATCTGAAAATAAGAATTGTGTGTTTTCATTACTTTAGAATGAGAGAATCTACATAGGGAGCAGGTCTCCTTCCACAGAGCCCACCATATTGTAATGCCATGTTTCTAAATGCATGTTCACATGCACTAACATGCACATTCGGCTGGACTGGCTATCACAACAAAAAACATAGAAGCTCAGATAACAACGCAAACAAAAGGATTGTGTGTGATTTAAAGACGCAGCTAGCGCAGAAAAATTACCTTCAGGTTTGGTAAATCACAATGTGTGTGCTAAATAACATATTTGCATTTTCTCCTCCCTGTATTTTACACACTGGGGTAAAAACGCCCAATATTACATATTCATTATGGTAAATGTACTAAATGGACAGCGCGTATTATCTTGCACAGTTGAAAAACGCAAACCTCAGTGTGCCGCGTTAGTAGCACATTAGTTGCACATTTTTTGCGGGTGATTTGCACATGTTTTTACACACACACAAACCTTTAGTAAATCAGGCCCTATATCTTTACATAGCAAATTGTTTGCTGACATCCAGAGAGGCTGAATTTAATTTATTGCACATTTAAAGAGTCTTTAAAGAGGATTTGTCCATTTGGTTTAGTCTAAATATCACAACCACAAAATGAGAAGAGAGAAACAAGATCTGCAGAGATTTTAAATGTTTAATTCTGATTTCAGACTGACTTCCTTGCTAATCAGTCTTGAATTTTAGATTTAAATTTAATGAGTAGGGAACAGGTATGTCTGTAAAAGTAAAAATGCTGCTCATGTTAATACTAAACACATGCATTTTTTTTTTTAACCATTCTTACAAAACTTCTTCATAGATTATGTCAGGCTGGCCTCATTACTATAGGTAATGTAACTGGATAAATGCCATATGCTTGCTGAAATGTCCCTGAGCAAGGCATTATAGAAAATGCTTGGTGCAACTGACAGACTGAACACATACAATAGTAGCAGAAGAGATGGAGCATTTGGAAGATGGGTAAATGTGATGCAGAGGGGTTCTTTCTCTCTTTCCTTTTATTAGTGTTTCACCATAGCAGCAGCACCTTCCTCATGTGGGTTTTACTATTCTGAATGGACCCCTGCTGACAGACAAAATACCTCCCACTCGTTGTTCTCACAGGAGAGCATGGATTTAGTGCAAGTCAATCAAACTAAAGACTCCAGTCTGATGAGTCAGACACGTCCTCTCCCCCTTGGTTCTCTTAATAAGAGGGGTCTAATGAAAGGAGGGAGATGGGATGTGAATAGCAGAGAATAAGGAGGGGAACTGGGAAATATCTTTACAGTTAAAAAGAACTGACTTACAGATAACTGACAACTGAATCAATGAGGGGTATCTGTGTTGATGTTAGATGGTATTGGCTATGAGAATTTCGGCCTCTCTGGCAACATTGAGGGCGTTTTAACACCAACAGCATTTAGTGCGTTTTAATCGAACTGTAGTTCGTTTGACCCCTTGTTGCGGTTCATTTGCGTCGGTCAGAATGCAACAATCCCACTCAGGTCCGCACCAAATTAACCGGTCCGAGACCACAAAAATAGGTGGTCTCGATCCGCACCAACTGCTGAACTCTGGTGCGGTTGAAACAAATAGGTAAAAACGATCTAGTTGTAATGAATTATGGGTATGGGGGCACTCAATTGTGGATAGATTTATATATTTCATGTCATATAATTTATATTTCATTTATATTTCTTCCTGAAGTGACGTGCAATGTGTCTTCGGTGGCACCAGTACACAGTGTTGGGAAAGTTCACTTTCTAAATGAACTAGTTCAGTTCATAGTTCATAAATCAAACTAAACTAAGTTCACAGTTCCAAAAATGAACTAGTTCATAGTTCTTTTTTTTCTCCAATATGTTGCTGCAAGCTATTATTTTTCAAAATTATTGCCACAGCCCAAATAGAACAGGAAGACTCCTACCATATGAACACATGAGCACTGCAGTTTACACAGCTCCATTATAACCGCAATCTGTGAGTGAGTCAGTGAATAGCCCTTACATCGTGATTAACACGTTAACGCTGACAGCCCTTATATTTATACTATATATTTATATATAATCTGTCTGAAATTTGGCTTGCAGCAGAACTAGACTGTGTCCAGTGATTTTTTTTTTCTGTGCAGGTTGTTAACAAAAGATGAAAATGAAGGAGATAAACACCAAAGTGACCTATGAGGAGTAGTCATTACGTATTTTGGTTTTAGGATGGACATGAGAAATTGTGAACCTATTTTTTTATTGGCATCAGGGGAGAAAACCCTAGATTGCTGCAACCCTTTTATATTGTGTGAAAACATGGTCGAGGCTTTTGTTAGAAATTGAGCTCAGCTCTGCGTGTAAAAAGAGCTCAGGTTAAATCCTTCATGTGCCATTCACATACGTAGCTAGAGAGTTTGATCAGTGAAGTGATGCTTCACATCAGATAAAAGCCATCTGTAATGGCTAACCAGCCCTTTACTTAGCACCACGCAGTTTAGTGTCTGCCACAATACTTAATCACCAACCCCCACCCTCAGTTTGAACTGTAAGGGGGGCTGACAACCAGCTGAAGAGGCTGTGTGGCGCCACAGATAAGGCTCCCTGTGTTCTCCTCCACAGTGAAGAAGCAATCGTCTAAATCAATTACAGCTGACGGTTAGAGTGCTAATTCATTGTTTCCTGTAGATCCCCGTATTCATGCTGTGGCATATGAGTAATGAGAAGTGAGTGATCTACCACTAATCATGCCACTATAAGAAGAAATGCCTCATAAAGCTTACATACATTTAATAGGTTCTGATACCAATAAAATACCAAAATCTATCACAAAAATCAACTTCAGATTTTTTTTAATATCACAATGTCATTGAGTAGGGTATTTACTGTAGTGGAGTCAGTCAGTCATTTATGGATAAATACATTTTTCACTATTAGCGTTTTACTTAATCTGATTTTGAATCTTAGTACAACTTCAGCACTCAATGAACTAGCAAGTCAATCACATTGCAGGACATGGCTGGTTTCCCACACTGATAGGACACTAGAGTGGCAAGTTTCGT
This sequence comes from Scomber scombrus, assembly GCF_963691925.1. NCBI lineage: Eukaryota > Metazoa > Chordata > Actinopteri > Scombriformes > Scombridae > Scomber > Scomber scombrus. The sequence continues at coordinate 18,861,481 of NC_084979.1, read as the reverse complement.
GAAACGCAAATCGAAAGGCAAGATTGTGCACAGGCATAAACAAATGTGGCAAACAATTTGGTGACTTTGTTTCCTAACACGGGGGCCTTTGTGCACTGAGCCAAGACTGTGGAGAGTACAGAAAAATCTGTGGCTTCTACAGCTGTGTAGCTTCTCAAGTGGTTTTTCTCACATACCTTGGCCTCTAAGCAAACATGCTGTGCAGCTACTCTCCTTACACACAGAATATTTATTTTTGGGTTCCTGGCTTTATGAAGATTGCTAATTTCAACATGTGCATTCCTGTGGGCCATGTGCACGCTTATCCTAACATGCCTGAGGTCAAAATATGCTCACTAAATCTTTACTATCCTAAATAATATCACATGATATTATTTCCAGGATATATTTAATTTTCCCATTTAAATCCATCTATCCACAAATTCCTTTTAAGTTTGTCTTTTATAGGATAATATTTATTTACTTCCTCCTTCTTCTGTTTTCCTCTCTCTTCACCTCACTCATGGCCTGTTTTCAGCATCAGGTAACCAGACTCAATATGCTTTAATAGTGCTGTGCGATATTACGATACATATCGTAGTGCGAAATAAAAATGTCTATAACCCTCTATCGTTTATATCGTAATTTTAACGTGTGGGGTACTGGGTTAGCTCTGTTGCTATACTAACATTAACGTTAGCGGCTAACACCGCTAACCAATTTTACTGCAGTTGTGGTTTAGGTACGCAGTGTAAAGTAAAACTCAACATCGGAATGACTGTCGGATAATCCAAATGTATCATGTGAGTTCATGTTGTATGAACAATGAATGAAGGGTAATGTAACTGCAGCAACGCTACTACTTTGTGGTAGCATTTTTACGTCACCCGCAAAGACTCGTTTACGCCACTGCTAGGGGAGCATAGATGTAAACAACATGGCAGAGGCGGAGAGCTTGGCAGAGAACACAGTGGAAACAGAACCCAAAGAGGAATTGGTACTGAAAATACTATATCGGGACATATATCATTATCGGGATATAAAATTACCTATATCGGGATATAAAATGTTGTCCATATCGCACAGCACCATGCTTTAGTAGCATATTGTCGCTATGCTCTTGTTTCTATATCCTTCCTCTATGTCCTCATCCATCAGTAATCACTCCCCCAACTCTCCTTCCTCTGTCTCTGCCCTATTACCCTTCTCCTCAGGTAACAAATTTTCATACTGCCATGCCTGTCTGCTGGTTGCTGGGGTCTGGTGCTACGCTGGAGTGTTTGCTGTAGGTCCCCTGTCAGGGTGGGGAGAATATGGGGCCGAGCCTTACGGCACAGCATGCTGCATCAACTGGCATGCACCCAGCCAAAACTCTGCAGCTATGAGTTACATCATCTGCCTCTTCTTCTTCTGCTATATTGTGCCGTGCACTGTCATATTCCTGTCCTACACGTTCATCCTGCTGACCGTCCGGGGCTCTCGCCAGGCTGTGCAGCAGCACATGTCCCCGCAGAACAAGATCACCAATGCACATGCACTTATTATTAAGGTAAATGGGTTAACTCAGTTTACAAGATTACTTATACTGTATATTATTTACTATTTACTATATAAATCTGTGTTTACATGACAAATGTTTTTTTCACGTTGCTTCTTTTTAGCTTTCCGTGGCAGTTTGCATCGGTTTCCTGACAGCATGGAGTCCATATGCTATTGTGTCCATGTGGGCAGCGTTCGGTAACCCAGGAACTGTTCCACCTATGGCTTTTGCTCTGGCAGCTATGTTTGCCAAGTCCTCCACCCTTTACAACCCTATTGTCTATCTGGTCTTCAAGCCCAACTTCCGCAAGTTCCTCTGTCGGGATGTTGCCCAGTGCAGAAGTACAGTCTGTGGGTGTCTGTGCCAGCACAGCTCCACACAGAAGGGACCTTGCAGGCAATCTCACCACAAAGAAGACTGCAACTCTACAAGACTGTCAAATGGGCTACCGGAGAATCATGGTACCTGCAGACACTGCCCATGCCCTGAATCAGCCGCTGGCACCAGAGAAAATGTTACAGACTACAACCCCCAGCAGACTGCCAGGATACTGAAAGGATCACAACATAGTGAAGTGGCTGTCAGTCAGCTCTCCAATGAGATGCAGAGCGACTTCCTCTAAACTTAAACTCAGCCAGACAGTGTGAACGTGAGCAAATTAAGTGGAAAAGACAAGATGGAAGATTGAAAGACATTAATTGCAAGTCAGGGAAAAGGGAAAACGTAATAAAAAAACTATTAGGTTGATGAAGGAAAAAAGTTAGAACTGTGAAGGTCAATGTTAAAAACTAAGAATTTGTTTCATGCCTCAAATATGTGATACTGCCAAAATACCACGAAGTTAAAAGCCAATACAGGATAATAAATGAGTCACACAACCAACATGCAAACACAGATGTGCACATTGATATTTCATCAGATTAAATCAACATGCATCAATAACTAACTGATCACTTTGATTAACCAACATTAAGCAAGTAAGACTCCGAATCCATGGAGTAATGATGCAAATCAAGCTGGATTCAGGGGGATTACAATTGTTGTAACATTATTAGAGGTGTAAAAATGAATATGGACATCCTACATTTTACCCAAGGGGTATTGTATTGATGCCTCTGGATAGAGGAGTCGCCAATGTCAATTTTGTCTAAACAGCTGAGCTTAAGACAGGAGGCATGACTGAGTTATCTAGTAAAAAGAGAACATTTGGAGTAATCAATCTAAATTCACATCACTTAACAAGCTCTATTCTCTCTCATTTTCACAGTATATTGAGACTTCAAGATACTAATGTACAAGATAGGATCCGTCGGTACAAAACATACCATTTGTAAAGAACAGTATATGAAATAAGCTACAAATTTCAAAATGTACCAAACATGTATTGCAATGGGACAGATAATATGTAAATGTCAACATTTTTGACAAATAAGTGCTTTGCTTTTCTGGCATGAAATACAGACAAAAATTCATACAATAATCAGAGTGATTAAAGAATTATCTTAAAAGGTCATCCTAATTTTTATTCCGATGGGAATCAAATACTCAGAACAAGATTGTATTTAAATGGTTGTTTTTGTCTATGATTTATAATCAGTAAGTGTTCATAAAACAGAGAGCTGGCTCTCATAAGCATGGAAAAGGATTATGAGCTAATGAGGGCACTATGCTCACAAATTGTCATCTTTTATTTCCAGGAGGCTGATCAGGTGCAATCAGGTAACTGTTTCATCCTTTTTAACAAAATTGAGCCCTGCATTAGTGGGATGTTGGAGGATAATTTTGGTTGTTTTTTATATATATATACACACATATATATATATATATATATATATATATAAATATATATATATATATATAAAACCTGGGTTATTTTCATAGTTCTTGTAATGGTTTCTGTTGGTTATGATAACTCACCAAAGTCACTGCTTAGATCTGGAAACAACCATCAAGCAGATTATTAACAAGCCAACATTCAGCCAGATTATTTTAAACCCAGTGTGTATTTATAATGTCAATAATAATCCTTAATTGCACAGAAAGTTCAAAGTTGCCAGAAAGCTTGTCTGTAAACTGTGATGGATTTTTACAACGGCCAAACATTGGCTGGTTCAAAGCTGTCAAATTTTAGATTTTATAATAAATTACTGTGAATTTATTATTTTGGAGTCAGGACTAAATAAATCACCTTAGACCCCAGGATAATTTTCTCCAAATAAATTTTGCTAGCCTAGGAATTTATTTAAAACAACGTCAAACCTGCATCTTTTATTGGTCTACTTTTTAACTCCAGAGTTCCCTGTCTAAGCAATTAACTTGATGAGTACAACATTATTATCACCATTCCTACAAATTGCAAAGCAGAAATATCCTGTAAAATGGTCCAACTAGATTGTTTATGTGTATGTGCGAGCATGTGTGTGTGTTATCAGGGGCATTTTATGCCAGCACACTATACTAAAACGCGTGTTCAGTAAATTTCTGCGAAATTTTCTAGTCATGTGTTATAGACGTTAAGGTGTGTGCCACTATTGTACTAAAGCCAACGCTTCAGAGCCTAAACAGTCTCATCATTTTCTCCTGGGAATACATGCACTGCTTGAATTGTGAAGCGAAGCAGCTATTAAACTCAAAATTCGTCATCGTAAAGTTAATAATTACTTGTACATTGAGACGAGCGTGCACACAGGCGTCCGCTGTGTTCGCACGTGGCATCACACTTATCACCCATCACCCCTTCATTATTTGCTATTCTCGACTAGAGCGCCTGTACACACGCGTAGTTATAACTCTTTATCCCGGCGTAGGTGACGCGGTTAAGGCACAGAGTGTTTGCTGCGCTGGCATAAAATGCCCCTGATAGTGTGTGTGTGTGTGTGTGTGTGTGTGTGTGTGTGTATTGAAGAGACAGAAATATCTTATGGTTTACTTACATTGTATGTATGTTTATTTTTTCTAATGTGCCTCTGTGAGCATGTACTTCCATGGGCACTTCCTGAGAGAAGCTTACTGTATATCACCAAATTCTCTGGGATCTGATGCATAAACAAAAAACAAACAAACACTAAAATGGGCATATTAAGAGTAGTTTATTAAGCAAATTTTCAGGAGCAGGACCACGTCACAACTGCCCCGCCGCCGGCCATTCCTATAAATACCACCTAGATTTCTCCTCCCCTTCCACTCTCGTATTCTGCGCCCCTGTCGTTGTATCCCGTCACTACGACCATTTCATTATCAAAGCCCCTTTCACACGTTCAACGTAACCTACCTGTCGTTCTATCTTGTCACTTTGACCATTTCATTATCAAAGCCCCTTTCACACGTTCAACATAACCTTCCTGTCGCTCTATCCCGTCACTACGACCATTTCATTATCAACGCCCCTGTCACACGTTCAACGCAACCTACCTGTCGTTCTCTCTCGTCATTTCAACCATTTCATTATCAACGCCCCTTTCACGCGTTCAACGTAACCTACATGTTGTCCTATCTCGCCACTATAACTATTTCATTATCGATGCCTCTTAGAGCCTCTCTTCATCTCCGAATTCAGACAAGCGCCTAATCATTCCTGGCTATACTAGCAATTTCTCCACGTATCATCGTCGCACCATTCTTAAGATCCGCTCAGTCTTGGTGGAGGTTTTTGGGGGTCCTCGCTGTCCGGGTGCTGCGGCGGACCTTCTACGAGCCTCCCCACAATGCAGTCGGCAACAGAAGAGCTATGCTCATCAATCGTTTTCTTAGTAAATCGTTCAAGCACATCATGTTGTGGGTGTGGTCCTTGCTAGTCAAACATGTTTGTCAAGCCACTATAACAAAAGAAGATACCTATAACTTTATGTCTATGCATGAATATAGGCAACTTGCCTTTAGCGCCCCTCTTGCCTCTTTAAAAAGAGAGGTCCTATTGTTCAAAAAAGGATTTGTGACATATGAGACACAAGGCCAACAGCATAGTTGAGCTTAACTGTCATTTTTGTCTAACAAGCAGTTTTGTACTTTTCCCTTGGCAGCATAAGTCATCAAATGGAAGTACAAAAAGACCTACCATGGACAAGATTAATTAAATCAGCTTGAGCACATGTTGGGGTTGACTGGTGTGACTTCATGCCATGCCATGTATCCTTTCTTTACCATCACGAGAGGACAGATTGCAGTTCTGTGTAGTTTCCACAGAAAACCTGAGTATAGAACGGCTTCCCATTATGTTTTCCTGCTCAGTTTGTCATTAAATAGTTTGCTTTAAGTCATGCAAAACAACCAATTCAGTGCATGTGATGTATTTTGCTGCTGGCTGCACTTCTTGCATGAAAGTGCAAATTCCTGGTAGATTACTTTTTAACCTGAATGGTTTATTTGCACTGTTTATCTCCCAAATAACACAATGAAAGATAGAATAATTGCTGCCCTGATAACTTTCCAAAATCTCATATTACAAAAAGCTGTGCAGTGTTTTGCCATCTAATGAGCTTTCAAACTCTTGGGTCTATTATGTAGTCAAACCGATCTTTCTTTATTGTATTTTATTGTCTCATGGAACCTGAAACAACATACCAACAACAACACAGCCCCTTGTATTTTATAATGTAGTTCTGTTTTCTTTCTGAACGCCCAGCTACAGTTGTTTCACAATTTGATTGTGGGATATCTCCTCCAAACATTTAGCAGAGTTTACTAAACCCCAATCTGGAGCATACTTATTCCCAACTTTTCATAGTTATTCCAAAAAACAGATATAGTCATGAGAGTGATTCAAAGTTAGCATAAAAGTGGAAACATCTGATGTCCAATCAAATCACACATGTCGTATGCTGCAAGCACTCTGACAACATTAACCCAGAGCTGTGATGTTCAAGTGTGTTTAAGGAAGCCCAGGGATTTTTGGTAAATGAATTTCAGCCCAGGGCTGACATATAAACATGTGAATGCCTTACTGCTGTAAAAAGACTCAATGTTTGCAAAGACGAGTGGGCCTTTTCACTATACTATACTATACTATACTGTTGATTCTTATTGTGGTGTAAGAAAATAATGTCATGTTCATCTTCTTTCTGCTATGTAACTTACAACTTTATAACTACATGGATGTACAGGGTAGCAGATCATTACTGTTTGTTGCTCTGTAACGTCCAGGGTCAACACATGGGTGATAAGTATCCCGCTATCTGTGCAAGGTGCAATTTCCTGAAAAACAAAACAAAACAAAAGACATGATTGTACTTGGATTACTACTCCGATCTTTGAAGGATGTTGCTGATTTCATGTTGGAGTTAAGTTTTAGGAAAAAAGTGATGTCAAAGCTGAAGGATCAGTGAAATCCTGCATGTCATGTTGGAACCAAAGGTTACAATCACCTTACACTCACTGTCAAAGCCAAATTGTTGTTTTTGACACTTTTATTGTTCTACCAATATGCAGGTTACCATTAAAAGACCTTACATATCAAAGACTTGGCTTCCAGTCCTGCACTGGATGGGCTTTGCTCAGCCCACACTCTTGGGCAAAAATGGACATACAAACCAGGAAACATAACTGTGAAAATGTCTGACTTTTTTTCTATTCTGTTCTACTCAAGGAACAAATACTGCAAGCACCTGGGTGTATACTCTGTATCACTAGCCAATCCTACCTAGGTCATCTTCACTGGCTTTACTCATTGAAACTATGTACATATACTGTATATAAGAGATGTCAGGGATTTCATGTAGACATTTGGTTTGCATGTATGTAGATAACGTGTATGTACAGATGCCAAATGTTTATTAATATATGATCATGAATATCAGTCTAAATGTGTAAATAGGGAATGGAGAAAGCCCTTGCAGTGTCTTGAAATGGGGGTGAAGGGTTTTATGTTATTTCAGCTGCTACCGCTGGCTTTACCTTGAAGGTGTTTCCATAAATGTTTCGTATTATAAGGTTTTAGTGCAAAACGACTTCCAGGTTTGTGGCTTTTCTCACTGCAGCTGGAATCCATTTTCCTTTAGCTCAGTTAATAGCTGTGAGAAGGACAGACTTAACTGAACTTAAATATTCTACTTGCAAGATCACTAAAATTACATAGCCATAAAACGGTTGGCCATTATTTAGGTCACGTTCCCACTATTGTGTTGTTAGTTTCCTCAGCGATACAATCATCCAAGTGGGAAATCAGCAGAAGTTTCATATGCAGTATTTATAACAGTTTATAATGCACCTAATAAACTCGTACGCCTACACTGGTTCTGAATAGTATGATAAATCCTATACGCACGGCTCTCTATACATCTGTGCTAAGCCATTGTAAATAAAGTTAAATGCGATCAAGAGAATGCAACTAGAATCTGAATTATCTGAATGCAGCTGAAGAGCAAAGTCTTTGTACCGAATCCCTATATCCTTTTCTCTTGTGAAAGGAAAACACTCAGGAGATTTGCAAATTTAGACTGCACTGTACTATGCTGGCATAAGCAGATAAAAATACACACACATCAGAAGTTTTGCAGCTCCTCTCCCCCAGTTTCTAAGACACAAACAAGGTTGAATGTGATGTGTTGTACATATATCTATATGTTTGTATGTGGAAAAAAAGTCTGTCTATCTATCTGAATAGGTTTTATTATAGGTAATATTATTTTTACATTATAATTATTGAAATTATTATCATTGTTGTCAGTGACGTTTCATATGCACTGTGAAAAATGTTTACATCTTTTGTTTTTTGTTAAAAAAAATATTGAAGATTGTATGAAAAGTGTATACATCTACCCAAGGACATATAATTTGTTCTGGGGTAAAATGGAATGATAAATAAATATAATTCAGGATTCAATGAATATGTGATTTCCTACTTTTATGTTCTCTTCGTTTAAATGTTTTAAATAGTTCAAGTAGAATCATAATCATTCGGCTACAACCTAGAAGAGACACAAGGCAGCTAACGCACCCAACAACAGCAAGAGTAAGCCACACTAGCTGCTCCATAAGACTGCAATGCTCATTGCAATTAAATATAAATTGTTAGATAGTTAAACCAAAAGTATTGAACAATTGAATTTTGACCTGATGATGGCGCTAAAGGCAAAGTCAACGGATGGCATGTCGCTAACAGGAGCCCTTTTGATTTATAGTTAAGTGCCGGAGATGCCAACGTTAGTTGTGGGCTACTGAAAAGGAGAAGATTATTAAGACTTTAATCAATGTTTTTCTTACTGTCCACATATCTCTATGTAGAGCCAAACCAATAATGAAGTCATCCTACTTTCAAGTATTGTGTGTGTTTCCAAAGCCTGACATTTCTTATTCTGCTGTGCCGTAGAGCTTCATTGTTGGCTAAAAACTATCAAAAACATGTCAATGAGCCACACCACTGCAAAGGATGACATGTTCCTTTGCCACTAAGAGTTTGGGCATATTATTTTGTAAGAAAATGGCTCCAAAGACTGAGACGTTTATGTAAGGCTTTGCTAGCTTATTGGGTTACACGACCTCTTGACAGCCATATGCATTAATGCTATCCTCAAAAGCGGACATCCACGACATACAGCCTACAACATAGCTTCAAAACCATAATGTACAACTATGAACTCAACTTCATTCAAATTCATCCTCTGGGTACCACAGAAATATATACAAAATGTCATGGTAAATCATCCAAAAATGTCAATCTCATGGTGGCTCTTGTAGTATATAATGATTAACTCTTGATATGTTGATGAAGAAGGAAACCACCGCTGACACGTCTCACTTGTATATTTAAAGATTTGATTACAAAAGAGAACAGTGTCAAACATCCAATCTTGACAGAGCCCCTGGTACCGATCAGAGTCTCTCTCTCTACTACAGTTTTTCCAACACTATATATAAGGTTTCCTATCTCTAAAAACTCCACCTTCTGAACAACTGGTCAGTCTGACTTTTCACCTTTAACCTAGGCACAGCATGTGTTTGAATGCCACAGGATACCAAAGGATACCACAAGATATCACAGAACAAAGGAAAAAGTCAGAACAGATACCACACTCTGCATGAAAAGTCAACTAAGGCACTAGGCTTCATCCTCTGAGAACCACGAATGTTTGAACAAAATTTCATATTGATCCATCCCAGAGATATTGTTGAAATATTTCAGTCTGGACCTAAATGGTCAACATATCCTCATCTTCTGTTTGTATGATATTGTACGAAAAGTTGTGCACTACTTTTCGTACGATATCATACGAATTCAAATACATGCAGTACCATGAGTGATCAGTGTGCCTGCGCAAGCAAGTCTTAAGGCATTTGAAGATTTGAGACACAAATGTTTATTTCTCTCTTTTTATTCCTCACAATAACATTCGCTGAGGATCATGGGTAGGCTAATGTAGCCACTCCCGCTAATGTCCAAAGCGGCAGAAACAATACGTATTTCTGACAATCGAAGGTGAATTAATTAAAACTGGTCTACTAAAGACTAAAAATGGTCATGACATTCACCCAGCATTTCGTTGAGTTATCCAGGACACTTTCTTGTTTTTGTGTTTGTGTAAAATCGTCTGCGAATTATCCGGTCTTACCGGGACTTATAAAGACACAATGGGGGTAAAATCTCCTGCTTAAATGTTGAATAATATAGCGTTTATATTTTTAAAGTAATATATAATACGGAGTGTCTATTTGCACCCTTGGTACAAATAGCCTCGGCCACACAGCTGAGCTATTCGCACCCTAGACGTATAACAACGTGAAAACATGGCGGACATTCATCTTCCACGCCAACAGAAAAGGGCGAATTTAGAAAGGTTTCATCTCTAATGTTTGTTCTAAAGACATTTCTGGCGGGAAAGTTGTATTATATTTTCATAATCTTTCCTCTGTGAATGCATACAAGCATAAGTTTGTCAGTTAGAAATAATTTGTCGCCAATATCTATCTTCTGTAATAGCAAACATATTGGGTTGTCACGTCACTACGTAGAACCGAAGTGGTGGCGTAATGGACAACGTGTCCGTCATTAGTACAGGGGACTCAGGTTCGAGTGTTTGCAGCAGCAGTTATATATTGATAATGTTTTCAGCGGAAAAACTGCTGCATTTTCATAACTGTGTTAAGTAAATGCATACAACCCAAAAATATCTGAATTTACAACCTTCAGGTTACAGATAAGTCTATGGTTGCCGTGGATACCAAATACATTTCAGACCTCTGAAATCTCAGGCATTGGCCATGAGACACACATTTCAAGCTGCTCTCACACTCACACGCCACACCTGACATTTTTTCACGCTGGGAAGTGATAGATCTCACCGGATAGAAATTATTATATAATATACAGAAGAGAACAGCGACGTATATTTATCCCGCTGTCCCGGTAGGATACGGGAGTCTTCCGTATCTCCAGAAGCTCCCCTCCGACACTCAGTTCCGCAGCATGCACTCCTAATTGTACTGGGGTGCAAATAGCATACAAGACGGGTGCAAATAGAACACTTTGCTATATATACCAGGATACAAATAGCATCCACTTCTTATTGTACTGGGGTGCAAATAGCATTCATTGATATTTGCACCCGGGGTGCAAATAGCCTTTGCCTATATAATATTCGTGGATTACTGGATTTGAATCAACAGATTACATTTTGGGGCTATTTTAAAAACAGCTGTGAGACTTGGTTGAGCAGGCGCACTGATCACTTGTGTTACTGTATGTATTTAAATTTGTATGATATCGTACGAAAAGTAGTGCACAACTTTTTGTACGATGTCATACGAATAGAGGATGAGAACGGCCTGAAACGGTAGACTGAGATGAAAAGAAAAAAAGCCATAATATTGGAAATTCTGAAATGGCTTTGTTTAGTGTATATTTGTATTCTGAGGTACAACTAAAGCTTATTGCATTAAGATAGACTTGAAAATGTATCCTTTGAGCTGCAATCCATTTAATGGTTACTAGATATTAACTCCAAGAAAAACTTTAAATGTTGACTTAACTGCAAAGTCCATACATTTTTTCTACAGCAGGTTAGGGTTCAATTGTTAATTCCACTTCAGCTGATGTGTGTCTTGGTGGTAATTGTGAGAATTGTTTTTCCATTAAAGAGATTTTTAGGCCCTTTTCCCCTGTGTACAGACAAGCATACCCACACTCGCATATACACGTTGTCTTGCTGGGACCTCTTAGCAGACTGGCAAGGCTTATTAGCTCTAATTGGTTTTGTCACAGTGTTCTGCATCACCAAAACAAGACTATTGATTGAGATTCATGTGTGTTTCCTGTCACTGAAGACAGCAGGGTCTTACTAATCACGCTTTACTCAACACAGGTGCTTTGCAAACCTGATGTTCATGTGTGTACATACTGTGTGGAAATGGTAACAAACTGGGGATATAAATGAAAAATGAAAGTTCTCTTTATTTTTTCAATATATGACTGAATCAATAATCTCTTATGAGAAGCTAAACCATTAGTATTACATAATAGGCTTTAGTGGAATATGAGCCGTCAGTAATATACTCAGTTTTAATCTTAATCTTTTACCACAGTTTCATCAACATCTCTGACCTTGAACCAACAAAGAAGAGAAAAGTGTGTTTTCCTATTTCATCCTATTGGACACATTTAGAAAAAGTACTGTATCTGCTTCTGTTTCTACACCTTCTCCTCTCACTCTGTTCCTTGCACACCTGGCCTATTACATTAACCCTGCAGATTTATGTGTAGTCGAGAGCACTTACACTGTATGCAAATGGACAAAAAACAGATGGTCATGATCTGGCCACCTCACCTTAACAAGATGTCCCTGCTGAACACAATCTGCCAGAATGTCTTCATTCTGCCAGATCTGCAGTAGAAGGGGAGGTATGTGTCATTGCATGTTGGACTGCAACAGCAAAGCATAGATTTATGGTGTTTGTCAATCATAAATTGCAACATTTTAAATGGTTCTCATTTATCAATTGTGCTTAATGACAGTTTTTGCAAGAAAAAAACCTGCAGAAACTGTAGTAGTACTTCAGGCAGTGCATTGAAGTCATGGTTGTTTGGCATTAGCCCGGCCTCCTCCATATGTTTAGTTAGAAAAAATCAATAATCTTACATGAAGAGAAGAAATGCATTGTATTGCACCAGATTTAGTTAGCTGCACACACCACAGATGCATAGTCTGCCTTAAAGGACGCATTCCACACATGCACAGCGGATCGGCATCTATTACATCACACGGACCCTAATGGAGCCTCAAGTTTCTCTGACTGAACTGTGTAAGCTCACTTTTCCAAGCAGAATATGACTTATCATTTGGTATCTATACAAGCGAATAAAATCACCTCAGTAAGTAGCAACTTACCACAATTCGACAATTTATACTTTAATCAAAACAAATCAAAGCAGCCCCTTAGTTCAGCCTCTCACTCAAACTGGCCATTTTAGCTTTTGTCTCTTTAAGGCCCCAATAAGCTGTTCTGATTGGTAAGGGAGGCTATACGTAAACAAACAATAATAGTATCATTTCACTTTTTTCCCCTTGTTCTTTACTTAAAATAGATATTTCTCAAATACATCCATACATAATCGAGCTGGAATCAGATCTGAAATATGCATGTGGACAATGTGAACAACCTGTGGATCAACTTTAGTAACAAAGGCTACAGAATGGAGACCTTTTGTGGGCATGCACAAAACATATGATAACATCACAAGGAGGAAGTAGTGGTTACTTTGCAAACAAAGCGTTTATAGCAGGTTTAAATCTGGACTTTTAACTAGCAGGGAGAATTGTACATATGTTCACCTCAAGTTTTGGAATTTTGATCATGTTTATACATCTAACATCATACCAGTATAAAAACTACAGTAAACCACAAAAAGCATGATATGTTCCCTTTAACCCAACCTCCCTCTGCAGAGGTTGTTGTACTATAACAGTGTCTCCACGTAAATCCTATGTCCGCTGGGATCTTTCTCTTAAATGCAAACATTATTAGGCATTTGCAGAAAAAAAAACAGTCTACACCTCAAAACAGCAAATTTAACAGTTGAATTGACAGAATAGCATCTATAATGTAATAGCCAAAGAAGGAAACTAATCCTATTTTTCAGTAATCGCATTGTCAGCAATTCTTCACAGTGAAATTATACTCAGATAAGGCCAATAATGGCAGCATTAACACAGCTGTCCATTCTAAATATACCAATGTCCTTGTACAAACTGGCAGCTAACATCCTGATAAAAAAGTATTCAAGTGACCAGTTAGATAGGATGTGGTATGATTTCATATAGCAGTTATCACAGTTTTCTAACCAACATAATACACAGTCTTTGTACAATTCAAGTCAATGCTTGTAATATTTTTCTACAGCACTCTTGGCCTACATCGTCCGCCAGCTTCATACTGCCAACTGTCTCCGAAATAACTGGTCTCATTCATAAATCCAAGTCATCTACCTGCCAGTTAGACCCCCTACCTACCCACCTGGTAAAAATCTGCCTACCTGCCCTGTCCGCGTTAATAACTGACATCATACATTCCTCACTGACTTCTGGTGTTCCATCATCACTAAAGACTGCTGCAATAACACCAACACTCAAGAAACCTGGCGCCGATCCGAATGATTTCAACAACTTCTGTCCCATCTCAAACCTGCCATTTCTCTCCAAAATACTATAAAGAACTGTTGCAGCCCAGGTCCACACCCATCTGTCTGAAAACAATCTCTATGAACAATTTCTGCTGCACAACCTGGCACCATCATATCTCTCGGAACTGATTCACATCTACACACCTTCCTGAACTCTCCGATCCTCCTTTGCCAACCAGCTCTTTGCCCCATCTGCCAACCTTCAGCCGATCTGCCCCCCGCCTTTGGAACTCTCTCCCACCAGACATTTGCACTTCTGACTCTGTTTCCACCTTTAAATCCCACCTGAAAACGCACCTATTCAGAGTGGCATACTCTGTCTCACACTAACTATGCAATCACGTTCTTGTTTATTTATTGTACTGATGCACTTTATAGTCACATTCATATTTATTCTTTATCTTTGCACTAAATGTTACCTGATTTATATTGTTTGATGTACTGTTGTTGTGTTTTATGTGCCTTGTAAGGTGTCCTTGAGTGCTTTGAAAGGCGCCTTTAAATAAAATACATTATTATTATTATTATTACAGTTTCATGGATCATTTCTAGGTTACATTTGGTCAATATTTTATCTTACATGTTTAGGATGTTCTTTTTCCCTATGGTCCTACTTCATCTTTTCACAATGTGAAAATGTGTCTGCCAGGACCAAAGCTAGCCATTCGTTGCCCATGGGCAGACTCCCTGAAAAAAAAAATAATAATAATAATTTAGAATGACTGTCCTTGACTTTGCTCCCAAAGTTTATATGGTATAATGAACTATACTGTCAGTATAAATAATTTTATCTTTAAACATTAAGATCCAATATACCATATATGGATGTCCCATCCATGACAGTGTATTGAATTAGATTCGATAGAATTCCAATACACAAGACAGCATAACACAATGGCTATCCCCAGATATACAGCATATACAAGGAAAAGTCCACCACTTCTAATGTAAAAACATTTTCCTTTTGGTTAGGTACCAGAAAAACATGATAAAATTGAACCTAGATAAATAACATGGGCTTTTAATACTGAAAAGAGAACTTTTAGTGTAATACCATTGAAATCCTATTTGCTTTTCACTATACCCAAAGAGAATATAATTTTATCATTTTATGTTCTACGTTCAGTACTCGCATCATCCAAGAGCAGCAGATCTCCTTTTATCAAACCTGCCATATGGAGACCCAGAATAATATTCTCCTCATGAAAAACCCAAGACATGCTGCCCCCATTATCAAAACAAAACTAAGGGCTTTGTCACATTAGGAAAATTTTACTTACAGCATATCTAATTTACTTTTAAGCCATACTGGACTCTCCATTTTCTGTATTTTCATTTTTACATGTTGGCATATTTCAAGAAAATAGATTTTAGCCTGTTTGTTGAGTTTCGGATTGCTGAGAATAGGTGTAGGTCTTAACTGTCATTCAAAATGAACTGAGCTCATTATGTGAGCTAAATCTTAGTCTTGGAGGAGTTTCTTCATGGATTTTTCTTGTGCCCGAAACACAACAAGATGAAGTAAAGTACTCTGTGAAGTGATAATGTGTGATTTATGAAAAGTTTTCCCACCCGTGTCGTCAATGAGTGTCCCGGCTGTTTCGAATCATTCTACACCTTCATGATAAAATGACTACTAAAGATAACTAATTACTGTGATGGATTGACTATCATGAGCTATCACAGTTAAAAGATGTAGACATGTATTGAAAGTTTCAAAAATGACCAATATTAAGATAAAATGGGAAGTTTATAGTAAATACAAAAATATGCAAAACCAACACCATGATTGTTTAAATTTGAGAAAAACAACTTCATGCTCTGGTACGCTGCCTCGCGGGTTGGACACAAGCTACATGAGAAAATTGACATCCACTTCCTCATTGCTGGCCACACCAAATTTCCCCCTAACTGTGGCTTTGGATTAATCAAGCAAGCATACATGAAGACCAGAGTCAACACTTTGGCAGACATTGCTGAGGTACTTTAACATTAATGACTTCAATGCTGTTCTCTGCTCTGCTTCAATGAAACATTTTAATTTAAGATCTTTTATTCTTCATCTCTTCTCTTTTTTGTCATCAGGTAGTGGAAAACAGCTCTCCTGTGAGTCACCTCAATATCCCACAGCTTGTTGGAATGGCAGATGGCAGTGTGTTAGTCAAGACCTTCGACTGGCAGAAGCATCTGACTCCCCACTTCCGAAGGCTCCCACAGATCAAGAGTTATCAGCACTTCAGGTATTTATATATTGAAACTTTAACATTGTGTACATACAATAACAACAACAACATAATTCTATGGGCATGACAGTGTTTTATGAGAAAATACTTTACCATGTTTAAAATGTCTTGTTATGTGCTCATGTTCTGTCACAGCTTTGACACCAAGAGACCAGGTGTGGTGCTTGCGAAAACTCACTGTGACGCAGAACCTATCGAATATCAGCTACTGCGCAACGGAGCAGACCTGCCCCCTGTCGACAGTCTTCCTGTCCTGGCCCCACCTGGACTGACCATTGACAGGCAGGCCTACCTGTATGAAAAAATCAGGCCTTTCTGTGCTGATGAGGCAAGAGACATCACATGCCCAGCACCAAAGGTAACACAGAAGAGTCCACAGAAGAGTATGCCGAAGAGGATGCATTTATAATTGGACCTTCACACCCTCTCCACAATGCACTAACACCGGAGCAACAGGCAGACAATGTCTTCTAGCCCAAATTCTTTTAACAGTGAGGGCACTTTGAAATTATATTTTACCATTTTATTAATAAAGTGTTTTTATGCTAATACCAACAATTGTTTGCTGTACTCATTCAGTATACTGTTATTATTCTGTCCTCTATGCTTTACAGAGTGTTACACAGATGAGGTTGTAGATTTGTAGATGTGGTTTATAACTTGGATTATAGCGCAAGGGAGTGTAACATCATATCCTGTGCATTATTGAATGATATTCAGGGACTTTGTGATAAAAAGCATTTCCTTAAATAAACCCTCTAAGACCCAGCGTAAATGTTGTAATCCAACGTTGGGTCTTTGGGATAGTCAAAACAGCCCTGTTGTAACTCAGTCCACTAAAAGGAAAATAACACCACATCAACATTAATGACAGCTGTCGTTACCCCCACTACAGAGGTGTGGCTGTAGTGTAATGAGATGCAAATGAGCACCATTTTGCTGCCCAGCCAGGAGAGAGAGGTGAGAACTTCAAAACTTTAACAGGCTTTTTCTCCTTACAACGATTTTAAAGTCACCACATTCAAATGGCCATCAATCTAAAGCTACAGCTGTGATAACAATCCAGTGTTGAAGGCAGTGAAGTAAAATTGTCAGTGACTGAGTTATTGTCTGAGAGAGCTGCATTGCCTTACACTTACTTTTAAAAGAAAGTCATTACTGATTTTAATATCAGTTTAATGAATTATAATCCTCAGGTTTTTAAGAGGTGATTGAACCAAAGAATGATACTTACTAGAGAGATAATTTACAATGGTTACAGAGCTGTTTAAAGACGAAATTCGAGGACATTTAAGATACTCCTGTTTTAATAGCTTGGTCAAGGTCAGATCAAGAGTTGTAGCAAAATACATTCAAAACAACTTAAAATAAGCTAATAAACTAATCAAAATGGGAGATGGAATATCAAATATTTTCCCAGTTTTTCAGAGACATTCATGATAATCTTGCAGGGGAGCTCTCCCACATATAAAGAATGGATGCCCAAGAAATATTAATCAAGGTAAGAGTTGGATTTCAATTTTAAGTTAGAACTAGATAAATAAAAACCACTACATACTGTGATAGTAATTTCAGCAACAATGTAAAATGTAAGAGATCAGTATAAAAACACCTTTATGGGTGGTACCTGCCGCAGATTTTGCCTCACAGCAGCTCTTTTTCCTTTTACAGCCTTCGGTCAGTATTAGTTGTTGTCACGTCCCTGTTCTGGTGTGCGTATGGTTTCAGATTGACCAACAACATTTTGAACATAACTGTGATACAGTTTTGTGACATTTTCAAGTGTGTTGTGCTTTATCTTTTTGCCTAAAAACTGCTGTTTTGCAATTCTTTAATACTTCATCATTTAAGTAAGACATTATTCGTCAAATGTGTGTTTTCTCTTTCCTTATGGTACATAAAGCATATCTTCTCTTTCTTTTCTTTGCTGTTATTATATCCAATGTTCCTTATCTTACAGGTAGTTAACATAGTTATCTCTTATTTGACCATTTGTCCCATTTGAGCTGTATTTAATGCCATTCTCCACTGTATTTCTGAACTTGTAAATATCTCCATATCTTTTTTCCACATCCTCAACTCTGCATAACCCAACTACCATTCATAATGAACACAACCCTGATATACCTTGTGACTTACATGAACCAAGGGGGGAAAGGAAGCAAACTGTGGTAAGTCTGACCACATGAGCATGACATCATGTAAGAAAAAAGACTCCTTTGTTCTAGTTTTTATGCATCATTATATCAGATTTAGCAGTCTCAGAGCAAATACAATGTTGTCCTTCTGGCCAGAGAAGTGCAGTGAAATACACTAGAGGGGGTAGAATGGGATGTTAGCAAAGTAATTTTATATCAACTTGATGAATATGCACATAACAGAGGGTTATCTGAGTTTAAGGAGCATTGGTTTATTTCTCTATTAGCAAAGCTAATAGGGATATTCTTCCAGATGATTAGTGTCAAATAACATTCATTGATTCAGATTACAAATTGTTAGTTGATATGACCACCTTAGACAATTATTTTAAATACTGTGTTTCCAAACTTTTGACTGGTACTGTACCCACACAGGCAGAAATGACTGTACTTAAAACAATATTTGCCTTATATGACAGTTAGAGTTTTATTTCTGGTAGTGAAATTTCTGTTCTTCGATGTTTACAAAGCCTTTAAAATATGGCATGCATCTATGTTGTGTAAATGTAGGTTTGTATGAAAAATATTGATTGAGTCTGTCTTTTTAAATGTGTTTTACAACTGCTTGTGACAATACAGTCAATCACTATGAAACAGAATGTTAGCAACAAAAAAAAGCTTGACACTGTGATATTATGAGCAGTATTTGTAAAAATAATTCAGAATGTTTTTTTAATGAATTAGTACATGCAAAAATGCTCTCAGTTTACAGTGAGAATTTTCAAATCAAAGTCAACTCTTGCTGAGGGTGTTTTGAATCTGGTCTTTCCTGTTTCTGAGTTAACACTGCTAGTGCAGCTGCTAACTCACCCTATTTAAATGCATTGGGGGACAACATCACAAAAAAAGACAATTAGTAGATATTCATAACTGTGGATTGAATGCCTTAGACCTTAGCACACAAATAAGTACTTTTTCTTTTTTTTCTTTTTTTTGGTGCTGAGGATACATGACTCCACATTGGGGGATTCATATTTTTCAGATGTGCTGCTAAAGAATATGATCTCTTTTATGTATGAGAAAACCTTCACCTTAAACATTGTCCACGGAGAATGAAAAAGTGAGAAAGCAGAATTTGTTGTTGTTGTTGTTGTTGTTCTTTGTCTGTTTTTTTTACTTTCCATCATCTTTTTGTGCAGATTATCATCATCATGCACCTACAAAGAATTAATGGATGTGCGTGTGTGTCCTGATGATGGCCTGTTATATTTCTATAAACATCTTGGATGCTTGCAGATACCATTTTACAACAGTCAGCAAGTGTTATTCATACAATTCAGAAACAATACAGTGTTTGTAAAGGAATGATTTGATAATAGCATATCAGTGTCAGATATGATTATCCAGATAGCAAATTCAGACAAAGAAGGCATTTTAAGTCATGATGATGGTGTGACTCCAGGCATGACTGTGTGCTGATCCATCATTCTTTGAGTCCTGTGGGGCTTCTACTGGATGTCTTAGATGAAGTTTCTCCATCATCAAGTTAAAAATTCTACTTGTCAAACACTTTAACTCATGACAAGATGCATCAAAAACAAGACACAGAATTAATGTCAACTACAGCTGAAGTCAACACATTTAACGCCAATTATAGCATGTTAAAATGCTAATATCTGTACATTAGCACATGGAAGTAATGAGGCAGATTACAGTTGAGTAAACTTTAGTTTAGTTTAATATGCAGAGCTGAGCCTGATGAGTCAATCTGGCCTTACTCAGGCGATACACTTCATTTTTTATCCCATACTTTGATCCAAGGATGGTGCGCCATGGTTGCACAGTTTTTATGGGGCTTTTTATCCTGTATTAGAGAGCATGGTCTTTCAATTTGAAAGCATGATTTATTGATTTCACATGCAGATTTTGTAATGGTTTCCATCAAACCCTACCCTTGCACTCAAATAGCTCTTGCTTGTGCACAGATTTGGTTGGCCTCTGCTCAAACTGTATACTCAGATATATTGTTGCTTGCACAGATTCCCTGTGCTCCAGCTTCAGTCCTTCTTGCACTCAGGCTGCTTCTGTGAACTCTTGAAACATCTGTTCTCAGATGTCTGCCCTGCTCTTGGTTTTTTTTGTGAAAAAACCCTGTCAAAATTCCCATACCAATAGAGGGCCAGGTGTAGTGTTGACCAATAAAATAATCAATGCCTCCTTGCGGGCACATTTGCTTTACTTCTGCTACTACTTTACTAACCGGATCCATCCACTCCTGCTTTCCAGGACTTATTGAAAGGACAGATAATACATATACCAGTGCCCATACTTTTTCTTTTACGATAAGGTTAGTGCTATAAGGTTACTATTGTATGTAGCTATTATAGTAAAATAAAAAGTACAGACACTGGTATGTGTATTAACTATCTTTTGTTTCAAAAGTCATACAAGAAAGTAAGGTAAGTACATTTAATAAAGTCCTGGAGGGCAGGAGTGAATGAACCTGGTCAAAAAGTAACCGCCCATACAGGACTCTTTAAGAAGTAAAGCGAACACACTTGGAAGGAGGCCGGGGTCATTTCAAACAGGACACTCTATGTAAAGGCTGGATTATGGTCAGTCACTCAGCAATTTTAATAAGTGCTTCTCAACAGAAATGTCAACAGTCACCATCATATTGTGTTTCACAATGTGATAGGGTAGTGTTACTAATGTCACCATGGAGATTGCGTTATGGTTCTGTCCCAGTCTGGCTCTATGTCCCTCCACCAGTCCGCCAGATGCCCTCAGGCTTAATTGCATGTTTAGTGGGAAGAGAGACTGATAAGAGAGGTTACAGATTATGTTTAAGGACCACTAGAGAAACTATCGCTTTCTATATTGAGTCTCATTGGAACTAAGTGCTAAAGTGAACTATAACACTAGTTATGTTATTCAGAGTTGTGGTTTAGTCTTTTAGTTTGATTTATGTTGTTTCATGCAGCCTTTGTAAACCTCTCTGTGAGACAGATTTATTGGTTCTTGGTAGTCAACAGTAATTTATGTTTATGTCTTTACTAAAAGATCCTGGGTTAGCAATGTAGTGCTGAATTTATATTTTCCATGTTTTCTCAGTGGGACTTCTCCATTTACTTAAGTTATGCTTATGTAATTCCAAGACAGTTTACTGAATGGTAGTTTAGATTTTAAGAGGATTGTGCATGGTTATATTGCAGACTGTGGCTCATGGATGAAGTTCTGTTTTTGATGTGTCTTCAGCCCAGAGCTGCTATTGCCTTTTGGGTTTATTCTTGTTTTTCCCAGCCTGCTCGTCCCTCCACACCTGCCCTGCATTCAGTCTTGTTAGTCCTGCCCTGCTCCCTGTGTCATCCCCAGCCAAGCAGTTCCCAGCCTGCCCTTGTGTCTTGCCACCTGTTCCTTGTTGTTTGTTTCATTAGTTCAGTTTGTATTTAAGTCCTGGTTTTCAGTTTGCTCTGTTCTGTTTGTTCAATTCAGTTTTACTTTACTGACCCTGGAGTAAAGCCATTATTCTTCAGCTTTGCTCTGCCTATAGTCTCCTGCATTTGGGTCCAACTTCTCCGCTCCTCATAACAGATTGTATTTTTCACTGAACTGCCTTTTGATATTTTGGTCTACAACTTTAGATAACTTGTGACATCCTTGTTTAATTAGTTCCGGTCATGAAAATACAATGTAACTAAACAAGCTAGTTGGAGGATAGCGCCTATAGATACAACTAAAACCTTTCACTGAGGTATGAATTGAAAATAGCACAACTCTTTCTGTCTGTATTTCTGTCAAGGGACACCTAACAAAAGTGTCGAGCAACCTACCATAAATAAGCCTTAAAGCGAATGCACCTTCAAGGAGGAAAGGATCATTTCAGTGGTCAGTGATTGGGGGATTTTGATGTTTGTTGTTGCACAAAAAATCTGAGAGCATGGCAGAAGTGAGTGTGAAGAGAAAGGCTAGAGCACAGGAAATCTGTGCATGCATAACTGCATGTAAGCAGGAGCTATTTGAGTGCAAGGGCAGGGGTTGAGGAAAAAGAATGACAAAATATGGACACAAAATCGATAAATTATGCCCCCAAATTGAAAGATGCCTTTGTTGAATAAAGATAGGTAAAAAGTTCCATATGTTTTACTTTTGTTAATATGATGTGCACAAAGGAAGAGTAAAAGAAATTGGATACAGAAAGTAGTTCTTTCCCTGTTTTTCCTTGAGGCAGAAGTAAAAAGGAAAGCCTGTGACTCTGTCATTGAATAATCACTTTTTACATTTTGCTGACCTTGTACTCTCAGCTGACATTCCTCATGGTGGATTTAATAATCTGAAAAGTACAAATTTAACTGGATTAAACATTTAAGCCTCAGGAACATCTCAAAATAGAGACTCTTGAAAGCACACAGAAGCGTGCGTGTGAAGGGTCACAAGAAATATGAGTGTCTGTGATTTAGGACTGGGTAATAAATAATTTGTAAACATTACAAATTTTAAAAATTAAACTACATTAAACATTTAAGCCTCTGGAACATCTCAAAAAAGAGACTCTTGAATACACACAGGCGTGTGAAGAGTCAAGAAATAAGAGTGTCTGTGATTTAGGACTGAGTTATAAATATTGTGTAAACATTAAAAAGGTTAATGTCAACTATTTGTGGTTCTGTGCCCTTCCTGGACAAATGAACTGTTTTTTTACTTCTATATTAATCTATGCTATCACATGCTCAACACCTTGCTTCACCTACATCCTTAAAGAAGTCAAATAAAATCCTTCACTTCCTTCAATCTTCCGCTAATTCTGTCAGTTAACACAGTGCTGCACTCCACTGTCCAGAACTCAAATAATATATATAATATTTCAGAACTATTCTTCCAACTTGTGGTTCAAAGATACTTGACTGTTTCTGTCAGTATTCAGCCAAACCTATTGGGTGTTTCCTCCATAATAATATTCAGTGTTTTGTAAAGATGTAATTACTTAATCTATTTACAGTATAAACCCAATACTTTCATTGTATTTACATCAGCTGTGACTTCATGCATTTCTAATGTTTGTTTCATCAAAATATCTGCTACATTTTTTTATTATATCCATTTTTGGGAATATTTGTTTACTCTGTGGGTCCTCAGTATGTTTTTAGGTCTCTTAGTTTCTCTCAATGTCTTGTATCCTTGTATATTTGCTGAAAGCCTGGAAAATATAATCTGATCTTCCCTGGTGTTTCCCTTTGGGATGTCTCAGTATTACCCAGTATCTTGTCTACTTTGGCAGTAGTGATTTACCGTGTTTCCTAAAATTTCTCCTTACATTCCCTTGAGATTGTGTCATGCAGCATCATGTTCATGTATAGGAAAAGAAGACTAATAGAAACAATAAAAACAATCATCAATAGACTCACAGTAAGGGAGTGTATATTTCTGTCACCCCCCAAAAAATACAGAAGACACAGCCTCTAACGCAAAATTCAACATATGATGGTTGCCCTGCAACCGACTGTTGTGTTTACTGCTTGTGGAAAAAAACTCTATCTCTTCTGAGATGTTACTATTAAACATCCAAATAGTGATTTTAGAAGAAGCCATTGTTTTTTTACTCCTAGGGACTTGAAAGATATTAAATGTTTACATGCTGTGACACCACATAGTCTGCATTTAGATGATGAGCTTCAAGAATAAGGAGACTGCACAAACTCAAGTTTAGCCCAGAAAGTTGGCTCAGATATATTCTAGGAGATGTGTTTTATTGGAGCACACTGGAACAGATAATGATTTGTATCCACTGATTTACTGCCCACTGTTCACTGGAGACAGACATGCCATGTGAGATCATTGTCATATATACATTTTGTCTTGTGAATTAAATACATACCATTGCATGATGGGAGGAAGGCATTGTTCTTGTTTACAGACACTAATTAGAAAAACAGAGCATAATATATTTTAAATTAACACTCTATATTAATTGCTGTTTCTAAAAAGTATGACAACAAAACAGGGCCAAAGGGTGATTATATTAGCCTCAGAGGTCAAATTTCCTTAATTGGAAATCAATACTTTTTGTCCAGGAAGTAGTTTCTTCCTGGCTCTTTCCCCAACAAACAAAACAAACCCACTCACAGTCAATAAAGGATCTATATGAAATACCAGCTGAATTAAAATATTGTATTCTCAGTTGGTGTAGGCTTAAATAGGATAGAGGTTCATTGAACCATGTTGAGAGAACCCATAAAAAAACAATGTTTTTTCAGCCACATTATGAGATGGAAGATCTGTATAATCTATATAGGTTTGTTTTTTAAGCCATCCCAAGTTATATGTGCACATTATAATGTGCAATTACATTTTTTCCCTTTACCACATTTTAGGATTATCAGTGGCAGTGATTATTCAGGCCTGGAAAACACATTAAAGAATGAGAAATTTGTGACAATTTCTGACAGAGACTGTTTCACTTATAGCGAGGCATTTTGATGGAGTACAACTTCTGATCCACGAGCCCTGGTTGCATTTACATTACATGTAGAGAAAATCAGTTACAGTAAATGGACTATAATAATATTTTCTTTCCTGTATAATCTTTTTAGCTTCTAATTATGATGCTCCTTTTAGAGTGAAAAAGTAAAGTGTTCAGGCAGGGCTCCATCGGTGCATGCTTTAATGAGACAGGCCTATGTTCCTATGTAAGATGAAGCACCAACTTGATATGCATGATGATCCGCTGGGTTTTGACTACATATGAGAATCATATGAGCTCACAGCTGGTTCATGTGATAGAGGTCACAGATAACATCAGTACTGACCGAGGAGAGATGATAAAATGTGTAGACAAAAATACATCAGGATATATAACTAACTAAAACTGAAACCAGTCTACAGTATAGTATAAAAACAACAGTCTGTACACTGAAGATAATGTGACAATGACATACACATTGAACTAGTGTGTGTGTGTGTGTGTGTGTGTGTGTGTGTGTGTGTGTGTGTGTGTGTGTGTGTGTGTGTGTGTGTGCGTGCGTGCGTGCGTGCGTGCGTGTGCGTGTGTGTGTGTGTGTGTGTGTGTGTGTGTGTGTGTATGTGTTCCTTCACCACAAAAATTACAGTCACGTTGGCTTGTTTGGAAGCGGCTCCCCAGACTATTTACGGCTATCAGACTATTTACGGCTATCACATTTTCAGTCTCCAGAGAGTAGCTCTGTGTTAGGCAGATGCCACTGAGCATGCACAGGAGCACACTTCTATTTACACAACTTTGCTAGCTTATTGTGCTAAATATTACAACCTGTTGACTTTGTACTACATTGTTAATTCTCAAAGAACTTCAGTACAAAGTCCAGAGGTTGTTATAAGTAGCACATTTCCTTTAATGTGTGACATATAGTATTATGATATAATACTATATAATATCTTGAACTCATAAGATTCTTGGAAGATTTCAGGATGATCTCAAATGATCATAAATTACTATAAAAATGTTCAGACAAAAAAGTTCCATAGTACGAAAAGTAAGGTCCATCGTGTTCCATCTAGTCAATTTACTAACTTTAAGTTGTATTTTATATTTTTGTACTATCATTTAACTCCATAAAAGTAACACTACACATACATATTACATACTACATATTGCATTAATTGCATTCCTCTGTTCTCTTCTTCAGTGCACTGGAAGTACACCAATGTGCTATTTTAGGCCATAATCACGCAAGTGGCATTTTAAAGGCTGAGTGGTAATTCTACACATTTTATCCTAAAGCACTTATCCATTCACTATATGTTGCAACATATTCATAAAATCAAATCAGTCTCTGCTGCTGTTTCTTGTGTAAAGATTAATGCCATTGAGCTAAATAAACAAAATAAGCCCTATTTACCTGCAGGCCTATAGCACAAGGCACAGTTCTATGCTCGAGGCACAGTGAAGTTTTAGTTTGCATTATCTCAGCCTTATGCAGAACATGCCTTCTGGTTTTTACACATAAAAGTCAACGGTGCCATTACACTGCAGGTGGGATATCTTTACATCAGACTCCCTGTGGCAGAAAGTGTCTTCCACAGACGAGTGGACTATTCTCAAAAAAGGGAACCTGATGTCTGGTAGTTCAGTGATCAGATTGCCAGCTGGGCTTGTAGACAGCCAGGACTCCCCATATCAAATACTGTAATAGCATCTTTTCAGATGAGTGAATATCCCCAGCTCCCTAGCCACAGGAGGGTGATGGGCTAAGACTCTTCCATGGGATATAGCAAGTAGGTTCCCATGCTGGCTGGGATAGAGGTTCTTATATAGGAAGCTCTCAGGGTGAACTCTGACAGTGATTGTAATCTTTCTGGAATAATGCTACAGGTGAAAATGCATTCTGCCTCCTGGTAATTCCCTCCAGAGTGTCAGGCAGTGTGGGCAAGGGCAACAAATGTATTATAAAATGACATATATATCTGGCAGCTGCATCATGCTTAAAGTGGAGTTTTAATGCTGGCTGTGATGCCTCCCACAGTGGCGTGACATTGACACACTGGCACATTAGGATTCCCATTGGCAGTGTCAGCTATCCAAGCACTCCTTGGTGGGTGGGTCGGGAAAGAGTGAGCTGACTTTATGTCTGGTTGTTGATCTTTTGTCCACCAAATGTTTTGGACAATGTTTTTTTTTTCTCTGTTCACACATTCCAGATCAATCCAAGCCACTGCATTTTAACCTGGTGAGAGGTTAAAAACTCTCTAAATTTTGTCAGACACAAAAATGTCTGTGGCCAATTTGAGTAGGGATTGAAGCACTTTGGACTCACAGTTCAAGCTGTTCCATAAAGACCTTAAGACAATTACACGTTGCCTCTACTTACATCTCTGACCTGTTTTCAGCCTCAGTCCTTTTGTAAGAACCAGGTTTGTATATTATATGATCTGACAGGTTATGGGGCTATTTCTAGTGTCAGTTTGGGTCAAGTACACTCTAGAAAGTGTAGAGTTGAGTTTAATAGAGTTGCCCTGCACACACTGATATTGTTCTGGTATGTTTTTTTGTAATCACATCCTTGTAATTAGAGGCCTGATGCTACATCAGCTGCATTTTATAACTGTTATCTTCTACACCACATTTATCTTATTCACATGTACACCATCCATAAAAGGCTGACCCAAGGAAAGCACATTTTTTGGCAAAACTGAATGGGCATATCATACAACAAGACAACAAGCATCCTGCCAAATTATGTTCCTATACAAGTGTGTTAATCCCACTCAGTGGAAGCATGTTTTGTGCTCCATTAATGCATCCGTTTTACATAATTGTGCATGTGTGTTTGTTTGCATGTGTATGGAGACCAATGCTGACCCTGCATCTTTCTTCACATCTGTCTATTATTGTGACAGCACCATATGTCTATTTCTCTGTTTGTCTCTCTTACTCCCTAAACTAATCTAATTTCACCCTATATTCCCAACATCCATGTTGACTCATTCCCACAGTATGTATTTGAATTTCTAAATAACCTACTTCCACTGAGGATGTTTACATGCATCCCAGCATCGTCATTACGAGTCATATCCTCTTTTGATCATATTTGGGAAATGACATTTACAGAATGCGAAATATGGATGCAACAGGTTATTTATCATGTTCCTGTACATGATCATAACCTCATGCTGGATTTTAAGCAGTGTCTTTGTCTCCTTGACATATCCATTATCTAATAGTTGATGGCTGCCTGAACACTGCTGCATTCCCTGCTGGTTGTAGCTTCTCCAGGCAGCTGTTGCTTAGTAAATAAATCCTCAAAATGTAACAACTAAATATGTTGTCAACATTATGTTTGAGGTTTGTTTAGGTTTAAGCACAAAAAGACTTGGTTAGGTTTAGGGAAATATGGTTTGGGTTAAAATAAGTAATTTGTGATGGTTAAGGAAATGTTGTTGTTTAGTACAGTACCACTTTTCTGCTGTGAGTACAGATGTCACTGATGAAAATATATATATATAGGATATAGTGGTTGTCCCAGAGTGACATAGCCACATTTGGGTTTCTTTAGACTGAGAGGACTTATCTGAGGTTCTGATGTCCTCTGCACATCTGAGAGTACAAAAGTATTCACTGACATTGTGGTATTCATTGAAATGACACAAAATGGGAACTGCATTGTGGTCATTTTACATCATCTTGGTGACATTATTGTAGTATTGACTGAAATTACAAAAAAACACACTCTGTTCTGTAGTCATTTTTTGGATCAAAAGACACATTTTTCCTTTTCAACATATGTAGAGGATGATTAATACAAAACAGCAAAGTAATCCCTAGGAAAGCAGCTCACATGTATATTCCCTATTGGCTATTCAGTCTTTATGTTCTCACTCTCAGCCTTGATATCCTCATCTTCATTCATCACCACGTCCCTCATTCATCCTCATTCCAATGTCCTGAGGTATTGATACAATACATCAAACACTTCTCCTATCACCAAATTAGGC
The DNA here is from genome assembly GCF_963691925.1 of Scomber scombrus. NCBI lineage: Eukaryota > Metazoa > Chordata > Actinopteri > Scombriformes > Scombridae > Scomber > Scomber scombrus. Next base: position 18,832,507 of record NC_084979.1, on the reverse strand, counting down.
AAATTGGTATGACGCAAAGACACAGTTGTTCATAGTAACATCAGACAGTTATTTCTCAAAAACAATGGATGCCACCTGCCTGCCTTATCACAGTCTGGAGAAACTATCCCCTCATTATTATGTGATAGTGAGTTGATAAGCCTTCCAGCTGCCCATTCTCTGTCATGTGGACTACAGTTTATCTCCCATATGGAGATTTAGTTTCCATCCTAGGCTGCTATACTTTCAACTTCATGGTGGAGCGGTTGCTGTTCCTAATCTCTCTACTCACTCATCCACCAAAAGCTTATCTTGATGATTCCCTACTTTTCACTGGACACTTCCATCCTCATGTTCATCTTCTCACCCACACAGGAGGCATGAAACATGGGAAGATAAGATGTGAAGGAGAAGAAAGGGAATGGATAAGAGAAGTCAGTATCATGGGTAATGTACTATATATGTACATGATAAACATGTTAAATAATTTCTGATGGAAAATGAACAATTAATCTTTTGCACCATTAGACAAGTTCGACGTGACACGTTCTTGTCATATTGCCTCTATGTAGTTAACACAGAACAGCTGTATTGTTGATTAACATGTGTAAAGTGAAGGTAGGCCTCTTTCAGTCTGTGCTCTTGTCTCTACTTGTGTTCTCTGGGACTTGCAAAATGTCACCTGTCGTGTGTGTGAAGATTCTCAGTCATCTAGGTCATGGTATACCCAGAAGGAGGGCAACTGGACTTGCTTTAAAATCCTGTCATCCAAAAGGTTTCTTCAGTGAACTGAAGAGGGGGGCTTTTGGATTGAAGGCAAAGCATCTTCAAATATCTAAAGCAAGTCCATTTTCTCTTGACTCAGCCCTTCTGGTTATGTCATCATCAGTCATGGCCAAGAAATGCCCAAGTTCAAAGTCCGCATATAGCAAAGAAAGTCAACTGAATGATCTTATCCCAATAAGTCCTTTGGAAATTTACACTGATGCCAAAATCTTGCCACACGCCACTAAAAATGTATAATTACATGTAAATTTGAATATAACAGAGGTCTGGTAGAGTATGATACTGGATTTGGTTCTATTGTAAATATATGTGTGCATGAAGATAACAGGTGAACAGTTGTGTTGCAGAGTGAAGTGTAGAAGACCGTTTCCAGTAAAGCCTTTTTGACACATCACAGTAGATAAAGCTCAGGTGTAAATAATAAAAAATAATAATGGCTGAATTCTATTTAGCCTCAGTTTCAGGTGTCTGGCACTGAACATTCTGGTTCACTGTCACTGCCATGGCACTAGGACATCTAAATACAACAGAGACATCATTAATGTTATTACTAACACCTGGGCTTTTCCTACAATGACAAGTCAAAATGTCTGCTGTCAAAAAGGCCTATTATAGTCTCTCTCTATATGCTCTGTATTGTGAAAGGCCTTGTGTCTCAATAGCCGCCTCCAACCTCCTCATCACCTTTAAGCTATTTGTCCAGGATAAGCCCCGGACCACATTAAACCACTTTCATTCATACTGATCAGCATTCACAAAACACTGCTTCTATACTGACAAGCCAATAATGATGCAGAGGTGGGCCTGTCTAATTTTTCAGTTCCAGGGAACACATGTCTGTTTCACTAAGCACCTAAACACCATGGCTGCTCATTAACAGCCATGAGGCATCACTGTCACTAATCAATTAAAGTTGCTCCACTGAGCCTGTTCCACTTATCATCATAATTGTACCTCTTTAAATCCTCCACAGAGAAAGGAGAGCACAAGAGAAGATTAGATTAAAATCATCTTGTATATATACTACTAGATAGGCCTCCTTATTTATATAAAGTAATAACAAGGATAAGAGGTGTAATAATAATAATAATAATGAATGATTGATCAGGACATACATTTCACTGTGTCCCCACAGCATGACCATCACAGCCAGTCAGCGTGGCTGCATTGTTACTCTTGAATGATTGTGTGCTTCTGTGTGGACTTTTTTATGATTGCTTTTCATTACAAAAGCCAGAAGAGCCATACCTGATTGATTGATGATGTTACTCTCCTGTAAGTATTTCAAAGCAAGAGTATACACTTTATGTATCCAGGGGCATGCTCCTGAATGCAGTTTCATGTTTCCACAAGATTTCAAACAGTCAGCCGAAAAAGCAAGTTGTTTAATGAAATGTAAAGCTGGTAATGATATAAAACTGTCACAACCAACAAGGGAGCAGCAACATAAATACTTAAAATTTAAAAGCAGGATGCAAGTATGGAACAGACCTCTGTTATCTTGCATTTTAGGAAAAATTTGCCAAGACAGCTGTAAACTGGTACTTTTATTTTTATTTTTTTGTATGTTTGTGTCCCGTTGCCTGTCCCTGTGAATATTTTTAAAAACAATTAAGAATACCAGTTATTTGAAACTCAACAAAATATATACAAATATATGTACACATCCATATAAAATATATAATTCTGCACTTGAGTCCATTTTACATCATCCTTGATTGAGTGAATTTGAGATTTTTAAATACATATACAATTGTGTATTTTCGACTAAAATTAGTACTACATACTATATTTTTTGCCAAACAATTAAATGAAATAAAATTGTTTTTCGAAGACCAACCAACAAGAAGCAGAAGCTTTGGACAGAAAGGTTATACTCCCAGTGTCACAAGGAGACATTGATGGAGGTGTAGAGAGATCCAGGCTATGGTTGATCTGTTTTCATGCACCATGACTCAGCCACAAGTCCAACTGGAGACATAGCCAAAAGGTCTATTTGTCCTCCTCCCTCCCTCTCTGTTCTTCTCACCCAACCACATATCCTTCCTATCCTCATTCTCTCAGTCACGCTCCCTATCTCCTTCCTCTCTGTCTCTTCCGCTGTCAGTCCTCGTCTCACTCTCTGTCGACACATCTGTCTTTCGCTCACTCCCTCTCTCTGAATCACTCAGCCACTTTTAGGTCTTCTGCTGACTGCTCCCATTGATCTTCATCTCCTCCCTACTTCCCCGTCTCTCAGTTCCTTCTCATTTCCCATCATATTCTTCAAATTCCATTTCACTTCAGTTGCAACGCTGCACTTCATCCGTTTCATCATTTCTCATCACTCCATTTTATCAGAAAGTGTCTTTCACTGGCTCCTCACCCATCAAGCAATTCAAACCAAACTCTCTCTCTCGGTCTCATAAACAAATACACACAATTACACAAACACACACTCATTGTTGTGTTCACACATAAGGATCCTTCAACACTTCAAGGTTTTCCATTCCTCAGAGAGGAGCACTAACTTAGCATGCATGCTCTCCCATGGCACTTACATAATGAATATGTTTAACCAATTACAAAACATTACTCTTTTTCTCTCTTTTAAACCATTCTCATAATCAGTGCAGTGTTCATATCAATAAAACTGCTTTTTTTGCTAAAATGTTCCTAAAATGAAGTATAGAGTCACACAAAATGAATCCCTCTCAATCATCACGTATGACCCAAGTGTGTGATGATGTATATATCATACATATCTAGTTATTTTCTCATTAGTTTGCTGTAATCGGGACATATCTGGGCATCAACCTTTTGATGGGTGTGAGGTTGGGACTCGTAGTTTAGCAACCAAGTTACATAACTGTTTTGTTTTTTTATGCGCTTCAGTGTTTTCCCTGCTTCTCCATCTCTCTCCCTTGCTGTATGCTGCACCTCTGCTGTCTGTGTGTCTGTTTGACCATGGCTGGAGCTAAGCTCCATTCACACAGAGCAAAGAGGCTATAGTGGACAGGATAAGCGTGTGTTTTGGCTGCATTCACACAAAATATGGCAACATGGCAGCTTCCCGCAAGGTTGTGCAGAAGTGTGGGCATGTTTAGTTCTGCTTTAGAATGTAACCTCTGTCGGAGCGCCCTGGTGGTCGAGTGGTTAGAGCACATGCCACATAGTCGCAGCATACCTGATTCAAATCCCGCCAGGGACCTATGCTGCAGGTCATTCCCCTAGCTCACTTTCCTGGCAGCCTCTCTGCCATCTACTGTATGAATAAAAGCCCAAAATAAATCTTTAAAAAAAAGTATGTAACCTCTGTCAAACAATCCAAAAATAATGTTTTATATATCTAATACACTACTTTGTTCTTGTTGCCACCACTCGCTCTCTCTTCATTCACTCTTTAACTTGTTCAACCACCGCTGCTGTCTGTCTCTTTCTCTCACTCTGCTTTCAGCTTATTCTGGTGTTGTTGAGCAAGGAAGGGACGGCCAGTTTTTAATCCTGTGTTTACAAACACCAAGCGACAAATCCTGCATAGTATGCCTTTAATGCAGGAAATAAATTGACGTTTCTCCCTCTGCAGTTCAGTGTCTAGAGTTTTTCAGAGAGCAGTGTGGTGCTGAAGTAAATGAAGACTGATGAGCTGATCACACAGACAGAAAGATCAAGAAAGATGTGTCAGCAGGACTCATAATTAAATGACAGTATCAGTCTCAAATTTAGGCAGCAAAAAACAACCTATAATTACATTACACCATCTAGTAGCTGTAGCAGTGCACCCCTGAATAATCCATAGGACCGTTACATGTTGCTTTCCAAAACTGTTACATATCACTGTTAAAAAATAATTATGTTTTATGGTGTGATACAGCTCTGGTCAAAGTCTGGTTAGGTTTAGGCACACAACAACACCTAGTTAGGGAAAGATCATGATTTGGATTAAAATGATCACCTGAAACATGGTTAATACTTCCTTAAAGTTACACAATCTTCATCATCATGATAACAGTAAACACCACAACATTACAGCTTTGTTGGATTTTTTTAATGTCCCAGCTCACGGTTGGAAGCATGACACTCATGGTTAGAAATGGGAAGCGTACAGTGGTCTGCAGCAGCAAAGTCCACAGCCTGCCTCCTCCTACTAAGGCAAAATCATCTTATCAAGTCACTTTATATTGATGTCATCTTAACTGAATCACTTCCCCTGTTCATAATTACTAAGGCCACTTCATGGTGTAATTGTAACTATAGGTCATTTTTGCCATCCTGAATGAATGATGAAGTGTATTACATATAGAGGTAAAATAAAACATAAAAACCTTGTGGATGTAACCAGTTAACACTCTATAAAGGGCAAAGGACACATTTTGAGGGTGCATTGGTAAAATAGTTTCAATAGTCACTCTTTTGCTAAAAGCTTTGTTTCCATAGCTTAAAACAGCAGCTGGTTAACACCCCAATACAACATCATATGGTCTGCTCTGAGTTTTATCTCTTAATAAGTAGCCTGTTGTGTGGTTGTGGTTGTTTTTGTAGTACACAGATATATTGGTAGATAAACTACCAAGCCAGTAAGTAACCTGTTTAAATTATTTTAAATCTTTTTCCTGATGGCAACATCATTCCATCCATTTTTCTTTCAATCTAAGGAGCAGTAGGGAAAGCAGAGAGGGCAGCTACAGTAAATTAGAAATTAGGCCAACCAGGCTTGAAGTCCCAGGAGGATTATTTTCTCATTTTGCCCAAGTTCATGGTTTAGTGTGCATTGAAAATGAGTCAAAATGTGAGTCTGACAGTGAATTAGAGAAAGTAGGAATCCAAGTGACAAATAGCAGTGTGACACTGACACTGTATTTTCATGATGGTGCATTTCAGGGCATCATTACACACAAATGTTTGTCTTTAACCTGCATACAAGTAATTTGGTGACTTGCCTTGGACCTGACTGGAACCAAGTGGGAGGAAAGGCAGTGGAAAGGTTTTGATAGCAGTAATTACACAGAGCAGTTTAATACTACAGTCAAGGAATAGTGGATTGCAAGATACAGTTTATTGTTTGCCCATCTTTCAACAAGTACATAAATAGATGTCTCCTTCAAATTCACCTATTAAAGTATAAGTAAACTGCTGTAGCCCTAACAAAAAGAGACAACCAACAGAAGACACAAAAACACACACTGTCAAAACCTTTCAAGCACCACTAGTTCCCACTGTAGATCAATAGTTCATCTGATGGGTAATATGTATGACTTCAGTCAGGGGATTAACTTCTCTTTAATACAAAACCATCCAGAGAAGGTTACAAAATGCTCTTTGAGTCAAGGGGACAGAGAGAATCAAATAAATGTTTGGCTGTACATGACCATTTTTATGAGATCTTCATGGTCATCACTTTTGTCTGAGCATGTGTGAAAAAAGATAGAAAGCAGCAGCATACTTTTAATATGATGTCATCAGTCACCAGAAAAATAATGACATAAGGATATCAGCATGCAAGGTTTCTTCTCAATATGTATGAAGTATCGGCTGAACCGTTCTGCTAAATTTTGTCACTTTCTTTGTTTTCTCAGAGCCTGAAGCTGCACTTTCCTTCATGACTGCAACGCAAAATCTATTGTTTACCCTATTAAATGAAATAGAAACTATGTAAGTTAAGCGTTTAATTGCCGCTGGTTATTAAAACAGGCCATAGATTCACTGTTGCAGTATACTTACTGTAGACACTGCGGAAACAGTATGCTTAGTGACGATAAAATGTTAAACAGGTTTTGCTGTAGTAGCAATGAGATTCCAACAACATTTAGCCACATCAAACACTCTGTCAAACATATGATTTCAATCACAACACTGCTGGTAACACATTTTCTTTTTTGGTAACTTTGCAATAAAAAGATCAAGAAGAAGAAAATAGTATGTGTTATTTTTAACAACTGTGAGATTTGGTACTTGGGATGACACTGATGTGCTCTAACTCTGGGATTGTAGCCAAACCAAAGGAGGGACAAAAACGATGTGTTCAATGACACACACTTAAGACAGTTTGATGCTTCAATACCTGACAAAGAGCCAATCTGGGCTAAGACTTTACACTCTTTTTGATATGTAATAGAGATTATTGACAAAATCCAATTCTTAGGAGCTTAAAAACTCTTTCTTTTATGGCACAAAATGGTTTACAGCTCCATTAATTAATTATACCAAAAGCAAAGAAAAATAATTAAATTAGTTGAATCACAATGCTACTTTAACTTTGGCTAAACAGTACAGTGAAACCATCCTTGCCACTGAGGGAGAGTGAGAGAAGGTCATTTGACCCTTGAGGATCAGAGAAAGATTCAAATCAAGGATGTGTGAAGTGATGATTCAGTTGCCCCTTGGTAAACCATAGACAGGTGAGAAAATGCAGGTATTTATACAGGCAGTTTTTCAGTCCAATTCAGTCCAATTAGCCATAGGCAGCCAATGGGCAAGTGCCATGGGAGAAGGGGGAATGGGTGACATGGGAACAATTGAAGACATTGAGCACAAGGTGTACTGCCACATTAAATCATTCAGGAAGGATTTCAAACTCGGTAGTTTGAGACCGGCAAAGAATGGCAACATACGGCCCACCACTTGATATCAAATTATAGTGAAATCCTGCTTGCAAGTTTTCCAATGTAGATGAGTCATTGCAAGCAACTACTCATACTCCAGTCAAATTGATGGTGGTGCTACTCCATATTTGGTAATGTACTTCTAGGCTGATTTGCCAACCACCAATAAACACCAGTCAACTGCCAAATTGGCTTTTGGCTAATCACCAAGTGAAACCAAGTGGAAAGAAAAAGCATTTGGCATAAAACTGGCTCAGGTCGCCTTGGAGAGAAAAGCGACACCAAGCCAGATTTCTGGTCATCTGCCAAAACGGGCGCACAGGCTGAAATAACCCTTTCTCAGGCTCACTAGCTCAGGACCTCAGCCAACAGCAAAGGCTTTTCATGGCTCAACCTGAAACAAGGTTGGACCCTGCTTCACCGCTGATTCACCACCTCTGCAAAGACGCCTGGCCCAATCCGGGCTACACCAACTAACTAAGCCTGCTCAATGCTACAGCTAAATTCATCTCAACCCAAAACAATTCTGAAGACTCTGCAGCAACAAATCTTCAACACAGCAGACATAAAATGGCTTTTGTTATAAAGGGTTGATGTCGAAAAACTTTAATTTTAAGAAGATAATTTCTTCAGAGAACTATGTTAGCCTCAAGTGACACATTTCAAGCCACTATTTCAATTTCTTTTAAAATTTGTATTATCTATTACAGTCCTTATTATTATTTTTCTTCATTATTGTATGCTTTATCATTTATATTTTATGTAGTAAATTTAGCTATTAATAAATGTCAGTGTTTATCTTGAGAGGTCGTTGTGGTTTCTTTGAGTATGGCACGCAGACACAGAGCTGTGTGACACAATTCAACACACTGGTCTGTCACGGCAGTCACTCATGGGAATATCCACAGACGGCACACCATCAATGACAGGGAGGAGAAACAGAGGAGGAGGGAGGAGACTGGTAGCATTTGCTCAAAGAAAATTGGAGGAGGAAGGTGCAGATTTGGTGATTGCTTTGTACTGCAGTATTGATCAGCAGGCACTTTGTAGCAAGTGCTTGAAGTTTGACAATTTGTTGTCTGTCGTGCTGAAATGCATCAATTACATAAGATCCAGGGGCTTACAACACCATCAGTTCTGTGCCTTTTTGGAGGACAGTGACTCAGCATATGCTGACGTTCTGTACTTCACAGAGGTACGTTGGCTCTACAGGGGGAATATCCTGAGTTCAAAACAGAGATTAAGACCTTCATGGAAGAAGGCACGGTGGCCCTTTCTGAGCTTGATGATCCCAAATGGCTGATGGACAAAGCTTTTCTTGTTGACATCACAAAGGAGCTGAATACACTCAATCTGAAGTTGCAGAGCCTTGGCCATCTTGTCGCTGCAGCTTTTTAACATTAACTAATTTAACTTGAGAATATTGTCCTTAAAGGACAATATTCTCAAGTTAAATTAGTTCTGAACTGTGACAGTTCGGGATGTATACACTGTTCAAAGAAACACTCTATAAGGATATTTTATTCAGACAGTCGGTAGGAGACGTGAATTAAGTCATAATTGAGGTTTCTTCTGTAGAGGTGAGGACAACTACTGATTTATCACAGTTTTGCAGGATATTTGCCTCACTGAATTGTATTTGTGGGTTGTACATAGAATTTGTTTTTGTACTTTTTCTAATAAATAATAGAGCATTTCACATACTTCAGCAGTACATTTATTTACAATGAGAGAGCCATGTGCACATATAAATATGTGGCACAGAAGTGGTAACTTCATTAACATGCCAACAGGATCTGATTTGACAGTAATTAATGTTGCTGTGTTCTCCTATCTATCCGATTGGTCAGCCACAGTCCAGGTCTGGATGCTTTTGTCTCTGAGTTTGTTGCCTTTATCTCAATACTGTGGTTCCTCAACAAACTTAATTTTCAATAAGGTTGATTTTCTATCCAAAATATGATGACTATGAATAACCTAGCACAGCATCACCCTACCCATTAGGTTTCCCCGAATGTCTGAAGATTTAACCCTTGATTGATGTCCATCACTAATGACACTGTATATCCAAGACTGGAAGAGAAGACAATAGATAACATACTGTTGTATTCCTAGAATTAGTACCAAACAACTTATTCAAACTTACAAACTACATATTCAATATCAAACAAGTCATATATTGTGGTGTTGGCTTGTGTTTTTGAAGCTATTGTAAAATATATGGGTAATGAGTGGATCGCAATCTTTTGAGATGTGATTTAAATATTTTTTGTGGGTCTTTCTGTTTGTGTACTACTTCTATAGTTAAGGTTCTTACGACGTGTAAATTCAAATTGAATTGAATTTACATCTTCTTCTTTTTCTGTTTCTCCTATACACACATACAGTATGTGTATGATATGTAGTACAGTGTTTTAGGAATTGCATCCGCCCGCCCTGATTATAATATAATATTATAATACACATACAATTTGAATGAATGTTTGTTCTGTTCACATGGATACTTTTTATGAGTGGTATTTGCCTACTACCTTTCAAAGCCACACACAACCTTAGAAGAGAGAATAGCTGTTTATGAGTATTCATTTGATTCATTATGTGGTTGTTGAGAGACACTTGAAAAATATTGCTTGGATTATAAACTGCATGTTTTATATTAATGTTCTGTATATTGGATATACAGTAAATGGCTAACGGTTGTTTAGTGAAAAGTCTTAACATGCATTACAACTACAGGTGCGGCAAAAAATGTTTAAAGGTGCACCTATGCTTTCAAAAGCTCCAGGGCAATGGAAAGGAAAATATGAAAAGACTAAACATATGCAAAACTATATAGTCAATTTTTAGTCAATGTAAACAGTATGTTAGAACTACAATTTTAAAAAATGATTGGGCCTAAATTTAAAACATTTAAAAATGTGAAACTGCTAATAATACACAATTAATTTACTAATTATAAAATGAAAAGCTAAGATATTGCAATCCATAATTATCATCATAAATTTAATGAAATTATTAATATATTTAAATTGTCCTGTTGCCACTTTTAGATAACAAAAGTTTATATATTGAAATTTTCATACTGGAATGTGACACTGATTAATTTCACTGATTAAATTACTGGTGCAACATTATACATACATTCATCATCATGGTCCTTTTTGCAGTGAGGGACAGGTTAATTTGTGACTTTGAATAACCTGCAGGTAGGTGTATGTGTGAATGGTGGTCTCTCTCTATATTATGTGTTAGCACTGCGATTCACTGGTGACCTGACCAGGGTGTACTCGCCCAATGTCAGTTGAGATTGGCTTCAGCTCCCCTGCAACCCTCTCTAGAGGATACACGGTAAAGAAAAATGAATGATTCACTAACGTATACACAGTAGTAAGAACAAAATTGGTTGGTGGTTATTTATTGAAAAATGTGTACAAGTCAAAAAAGGATATCAAATTTAAATTATTTTTCATTGATACTTAGTTTAATTTGTCTGTTTGTCTTTTTAATTCCAGTCAAGCGCCCATTATTATCTACTAGGTTTTTGATTGTTTGTTAATACTGCCTGATTTTTAACATTTCCATAGGGTTTCCTGGTGGCAGCCATTGAGTGCACTGGTGACAGTTTCATGTGGTGTGGCACCTGGATTTGCAGGTGCCACACCGCCCACATAGCTTGGGCAAGTGGTGTTTTTTGGTTGTAGTGATTATTCTTTTACCATATGTCTTTGGCACCACACACTGTGCTGCCTCCTCTGACTTCTCTGTCTCCTTAAAAAAGCAAACAAGCTTCAAATTTACCAGTGAGGAATTAAGGCATTGCATTTAAAAGGACATCAGCAGCATGATGTTTCAAAGTCAAAGGGGTCAGTGGAACGTAATGACACCTTTAATTATACATTGAAAAACCTCACATTAGCTGCAGGCAATTATGTAGTGCACAGAATATTTATGATACTGAGCAAAGAACTCTTAGTATTTGCCTTGAGAAGGCAAGAGTTAAAATAAGCACAAATAATGGATAATGGTGAAATGTTCATGTATTTTTTTGAGTCTCAAATTACTTTTTTCATCAAAGAGTGTCATTTAACGTAATTACTAGGACAGTGTGATGAGAACGCCTTCAGTGAACGAATATGTTAATCAAACGCCAAGGTAACAAATCATGGGCACAGCAAGAGTGGAGGAATGCCAGAGAGAGGGAGGGGACCTTCAAGTGACACGAAAGGACAATGACCTTCACCATCCCCCTTCCGACATGTAATTAACCAGTCAAAGCCTTACACAGGTTAAAATCTCAGCTCTAACACACACCAGTCTTTGGCCTCTTTCTAAGCAGCAATAGATCCTCCTGGTACTGCTCACCTAAGATGTGTGCAGTTGTGTTGGTATCAGTGCGTGACATATAGTAGAATATATATTGTAGGTGCAGTATTAGGTAAGTCTGGCACTGTATGTGGGTGGAACTCAAGTATATAAAAATACAGTGCAGTGTACATGTTGCTTTGATTAGGACTGACATGTTTTTAGATTCAAAATGCAGTCCATTTAAAACTGTGCTCACGTCCCTCAGCTAATGATCAGGTGCTGTAGGGTTGCAAACTGTGGGAATTTCTGCCACTGGAATCTCAGGATGCAAATTTCTTGATATCCGTCCATTTTCTTCAGCAGTTGTGGTTAAATGTCACGAGAGATGGCCGAATAAATAGACAGAAAATTGTAGATGGTGGATAAACCACATGTAAAACTACAGTTTGGCCCTATGCATTAGAAAATGCTGCTTCTGTGAAAACTTTATGCCTTGACTCATACAACTTACCTAAATGCATGTGCTGTGCTACAATTTTTTCTGAGGCAGTTTCTCCTCAATGAGACCATTAACTGAGATGGTGTTAATGCTGCCGCTGTTGGTGGATTTATTAAAAGGCTAAGCAGTGTGCCATCAGTCATTATCTGTCTCTCCTGCTGAACAATGTTGTTCTTTACTCAGTATGTCTTAGGTTCCCTGAAGGGTGGTAAAGGCGGTTAGTCAGCATAGTTCTGACAGTTGATGATGCAGGGTGCCTGGACTGGCACTCACTCAGCATTTCAGTCCAGCTGATGTCCATCTCTGCTATTTCTCTTTTTGTGGATATTCTCAGCTACAGTTATCCCATATCTAACATTAATATGTTGGTTGGTATGTTCACTCTCCTTTGTTAAAGCACTGTGTGCCAAAACAAACACCTGGAAGTTTATCCTTAGCAGATGTACATTCCAAAAATGATCCTTCTAGCAGTTGATAAAGCATATCAGCTGGATCTAAAGTAAGAGGTAACAGCAGGTTTGTATACATATAAAAGGAATTTCACCTGAGCTTCAATTAAAACAAATCCCAAACTAAGTATGGGATAAGTTTGGGAAATCTTCGGCCTGTCAGTCACAGACACAGACATAGCAAGAACAAGCAGCAGCCAAAGAGTGTACGTCAAAACTCATATTTATTTAATGTCTGTCAGGTGGTCATTTTAATCCTGTTCATTGACCTGTATTCACCCCTTTAGTATTTGTCTGTGATATTTTTCCATGGAGCTCAAGCTTTGTGTGTTAGACTACTCTTTTCTCATTAGTTCTTCTCTGTCTACATGACAGTTATTCATTCAATTTGAACTAGAGATACTCATCAACAAATTACTTAGCACATGACCAGTCATTTATCCTTCTCTAACTGGAAAAGTCACAATGTTTCACTGCTGTAAAATGGGATGTCTAGAGAAGTTGTGTTCTCTTCACATAAGTAAAGCACAATGACAAAACAGTATTTCATTTGTACATTTCTCCTGGAAGCTGACTGTTCTTGCCTTGTTTAGCATGCAGAAGTTATGCTTTGATCCTAGACTATTTTAGTACATTTGCAACAGCTGCTCTCAAAAGCAAAGAGATATGACATGCAAAGGGGCTGTTTCTAGTAAGTCTATTTACTCAGAGGTTGCCTTTGTGTATTCCAATGTTATTTTGAGATGAGGAAAACGGTAACAAAGAACAAATGAATTATTATACTATACTTTTAATACAGTGTGTGCACATGTATCCATAATACCGATACAGCTACTCATAAGAGTTACTATTACTTAATAACGTATGTAGACTCAGTTAAACACTTGAATCTGTAAAAGTTGCACTTGAGTCATATATATTCAGTTACAAAGATAAAAAGGATTGGTGTACTTTATGTGGCTTCAGTCTCCCTTTGTATGGGTTTTTATCGCCATCTGCTGGTCATATGGGGAAAAGTCAACTCATGCAGAACTGGGCACACTGTACTCAAGTCCTGACTGCATTGAGCTATGATTGAGATTCAAACTTAATTAACTGATACACAGACATATTCAACAAATGTGTAGCCTGAAAGTCAGCTAAGAGGACATGAACAGAGAAAGCTCTTCAGTACCTTGAACAACAGTTACTGTCAGAGACACAAACGAGGCACGGTTACGTTGTTGGATGGATAAGCGTATGAATGTGTGATTTTGTTGGAAAACATGTGCCTGTGTGTGTGTAAACCTCTAATCAATGTTTTTTTCCCCAGCAGGCATCTTTTCTGAGTAAAATAAGGATAGATTCAATTTAGTGAATGCTCAGAGATTTAAAAGGAAAACAACATACCCACAGTGTGTCAAAAACAGACACACTGCATACCTTTGTTCAAAAAGGCTGCATGCCATTTTCAATCACCCACAAACTCAAGACAGAGAACAACTTTTTTTCAGAATTTTATTCTTTAAATTATTTTATAAAATCTCATTTACGTTTCAATATATATTTTATATATATTTTCACTGATTAACAATTTTGGCTATTTTCCCTTTCCAACCCCATGTATGCCCACATATTGATCATAAGGTCCATTACCCCTTCACATAGACATTGTGCAATGATCCTCAGTGCCAAAGTGGAGGGGGGAGAGAGTGTAGACAGTGGGTGAGGGCACATGAAGAGGTTGAGGGAGAAGAGGTATGGGGTCTGGGCCTTGTACAGAGCATGCCAAGAAAGGGTTAGGGGAACGGGGAATGGTAAAGGGGCTGCCTAACTACACCATCACTGTTAATATCAGCAAGATAACCACACAAAGAGGTAAAGGGAGTATTGACTTCCACAATGACTTGAGTGTGTCCGGTGTGGGTTAAACTAATTATGTTCAAATGGCTCAATGTATTCCATGACACAAAATGAAAATAGCTCTTTTGTTTTTACAACATCAGTAATTCATATCCACTGATGAATGTAAAGTAAGCTCCACAGTAGATATTTACCATTATTACCTATGACAAGTCAGTTGTTCACGAAAAGTTTAAAACAGTGCCAACAAACTCTGCAGCAGCCCTGAAGACTGTTTAGCCCTTAGTAGTGACCTACGCAAGTTATCAGTCCACTGTTCTGAAGTCAGATCCACATCCCATGGTATGCGGGGTAGGTATTTATGCTGATGGTTCTCTTTCTAGGCTTCTTAAAAAGGTCAACATCTACAGACACAAAGCCAAACTTTAGCAAAACCACAGATTTATGTTACATCGACTATACATCCGGGCAAGCCACAGGATTTTGTCTTCTACTCCAATAAGATATTTGTTCTTCATTTGGCAATACGATCACTCTTTTGACATGGCTCAATACTTCTAAAAGTCGTCTTTGCTGCTGGTATGATTTGTCATGACCAGAGTCGAGCAACTAAAATATATCTATGATAAATATTCAGACCATTTAAAAAGGCTTCATCGGATTAAAATGAAACAATTGCACACATCCCTAAGGTCACTCAAGATGTTTGTGATACCCAAGTTAGCCATTTTCAAAGAAACCTTAAGCTACATCCGAACAGTATCAAAACATCCCTTCTTTATGTTTTTTTTTTAACATGAAAAAGACACAAAACTGAACTTTAAAGTTTTAAAGAGAAGGAATGAACAGAAGCATGAGATCAGACATCACTCCCTGTGACCAAATGTGTGTTTAGGTATGCCTGTAAGCAAAGCAAAATAAATTTCAAATTTGACTTCCAGGCAAAACATGGTTATTATTACAGACATTAACCCCTCTAAGCATATAGTAAATGCATTGGTCTACAATGTGTGAATTGCTGCATAATTCTGACAGATGCATGGTTCGATATGCTCCATCTTAGAAACTGTAGTGCTTAATCCATACTTGTGTGTTTCTGAATTCTTTCCTTAGCTGTCATAGAACAGGCTATGTTTTTAGTTTATATAGCCTGGAAAATGTCAAACTTTAACCTATAGACTGTT
Organism: Scomber scombrus; assembly: GCF_963691925.1. Taxonomy (NCBI): domain Eukaryota; kingdom Metazoa; phylum Chordata; class Actinopteri; order Scombriformes; family Scombridae; genus Scomber; species Scomber scombrus. Next base: position 18,816,882 of record NC_084979.1, on the reverse strand, counting down.
AAAATACAAAACAATGAAAATGACAATACCAAAAGCCTAAAATACTCCAGAATAGAACAGCTGAATGAGTTTAAGGCATTTAGAGGTTATTCCCAACAGAGCTTAAAGACTAAAGTAGCCTAAGCGGTCTGTCAAAAGACCTTTGTTTTTTCTTTTTCTTTTTTAACGTAATGTGATTTAAAATTAGCCCTTGGTGACTATCTACTGCAACATACTGCATTAATTCTCCTCTTTCATGGAGAGTCAAAGTGTACCCTCTAACTTCTTGACCCTCAGTTTTAAATGCTAGCAGAGTTTATTTACCTGTGACCACCATGGCCAAGTATACCAATGAATGAGTTTGAAGAAGGGTTCACAGCAAATGGCAGTTTAATTTCATGTGCCTACTTACAAGTATGTGTGTATCCAAAGCCTGATATATCATAGACATCTGTTGTTGTCCAAAAACTATTAAACACATCAATGAGCCACAGTGTTGCACTGGGTGACATGTTCCTTCACCCCTAAGAGTTTGGTCATGATAGTTCAGCTCTAAAGATTAACAACATTTTCAGTCTCAGTAGAGTAATTCCATGTACTGTATAACGTCACTGCACACTATGCTTTGCGAGATTGTTGTGTAGCGTATCACAAACGATTGACTTTGTACTGTAGTTCTTTAAATTTACAATGTAGCACAAAGTCAAGAGGTTATAATATGTAGCACAACACAATGAGCTTGCGAAGCTCTGTTAATGAAAAACACATCATGATTACGCAATGGTGAATTTCTCCCCTGAGACTGACAATGTGCTTCTATCTTTGCAGCCGAGAAGACAAGATACAGATCAACCTTTGTATACACACATAACACTTGTAAGTTAATCAATTCACTGTTGGTTTGGTTCTGCACATGAGATTTGTTGAGCATAAGAAAATACAGAAAATTGCCAGCAATATTTTGAAATTACTCCATACATGCAATCACTGTACAGTACACCTCAGCATAAATTCCTATAGTGCAATATCATGCAATGGGCATGTGATGAATAATACCTTTGTGAAGCAAAAATGTAGGGCTGGACAATTAATCAAAATGTTATCACAATCGCAATATGGCCTCTCGTCTATCTGTTTGGTAAAGATCCCTGCTAAAAAACCACACCATAAATATTTTTGACGTGTTTTTCCCATCACTCCCTGCAATATCACAAATCATATCACAATTGTAATACGTCAAAAATACTCGCAATTAGACATTTTTTTCAAAATTATTCAGCCATAAGAAAATGCTATATGTGATTAACAAATTGTCAGAGAGGCCTCCATTCAACTCTATAGTCATTTCTGAGCTCGTAGTCTGTGGTAGTGTTGCAATATGTTGTAAGCAGTTTCTGTAATTTGTCTGTAGGATGGGCAAACAATTTACAGTACACCATCAACACGACATGCATGCTCAGAAATTATGATAGAAGAGCTCCATCAGCACCTCTCTATCAGTCTCAATCAAATCTAACATTTCAGGCATCACAAAGGTAGTATTTGTACTACTGTTTTGAACTGCATTATAATTTACAGGTGCTAATGTTTTTGCATCCACCCCCTATACAAGTACTACTAGTGGTACTAGTTGTCAGTCTGAATAGCACAAAGGACAAACTGATAACTCGTGAGTATTTTTTTAAGACTGGAAACCTTATGCTATATCTGAACACTGTTCAAACAATAAAGGCCCTGATTATCTCACAAAATAAACTCTGCTAACCTTTAAAAGTGACTGGGTTAGTTAATTGTACGTTGGGGTATTATTTTCTATTCAGCGAAAACATGAATTGAAAATTACAGAAGAATGATGTACTATATACAATATTTATTGGGTTTCTAGGGCTAGTTTAAAACCACAATGTTTAACTAGGTGTACAAGCTGAAGCAATTTGAGGTAGACAGAAACCGTGTCAGACTATACACTTTCATACTGTCTAAAACCAATCAATAGGTTCGCACACTGTCAAAGAACTGCAATCATTTGATTTGTGGCCCAGTGTGAGACTCCCTGTGACTCCACCTGAGACTGACGGGGAACCGCTGATCTATTAAGGGGCCACTACAACGTCATGGACCATGAAGGCTTAAGGAGTGTAATGAAAGGGGATGGGCAGGCTTGGAACTGACACAATTCAACAGGCTATTTACCAGAAAGAAGTCAAACACCACACATCTCCAACATCTCAAGTCAACAGCAGCATTTAAACTTCAGTCATATAACCAGAAACAATTGAGGGTTAATTTACAAGGCATAATTTTTTTAAATAGAATATATGGCATCTGACCATTGTCTCAATGTGTCCCTTTGAGATATTTCCCACCCCAGGTTTATACCATCAAAATCCCAATACCAGACCTCATGCCCATTTAACAGTCTCACATTGTTCTACAGAATAGAGATTAAAAATATAAACTATTGAGTTATTGACTTCCAGTGTATGTTTTCTGTTTTTCCCTACTATTTTTCAAGTTTAAAAAGATCTCCTTTGTCACAATGCAAGCTTAGAGGTCTTTTACACACACACACACACACACACACACACACACACACACACACACACACACACACACACACACACACACACACACAGTATATATATTTATATATTAGAAGAATTTTTAGCTGAGAAGTTAGGCAAAGTATATATGTTCATTTGGACGGAATTCATTCAAAAGGAGAAAGAATTAAACTCTCTTTTCTTCAGTTTCCCTTTTGAGGAGGACAAACTTTGAGGAATTTGGGAAGCGCTACAACATCACATGACTACTCAAGAGCAGGTAGCAAGGTAAAAGGAAGAAGAAATAGATAAAAGGCCTGAACTTGTACAAGGCAGAGAGATGGGCAGACGATATGGCTCTCTGTGGCATGTGCATTCCAGGGCCCTACTGACAGCAAGAGAAAATATACAAAGTTCAAGAGAGGGTTAGACAGAGCGTAAAAGACCATCAGATAAAGGGGAAGATAGTGAATGAGTTGTTTAAGCAAGAACAGAGCTAAAGCAATAGTGCAAGACTACGCTGCAGATTAAGGGAGGGGACTACAAGGGAGAAAAAAAATCTGTCTGCCTGATTCATCGGTACACCAGGTGAGATATGGTGCCAGATTTGAAGTTGAGCTGATGGTTGGGCACAAAACTGTGCTGGGGATTCTTTCGCGTGCAGATATCCTTTGCATACAAGCCCATGCATGAGTCACATGACACCTTAGAGCAGTTCACACAGGTGTGTGATGCACCTGGCTTGTTGCAGAACCCGCAGCGTGATCCCCCAATGCTTATTCGCTCACTGCTGCCTCCTTTTGGCGTTGTCAAGGCAACAGACTTGCTTGGAAACAGCTTAGTGGACAAGAGGGGTTTCTCCACCATCTGGGGGTGAGGGTGGGGGTGAGAGTGTGAGTGGGTCAGTGTGAGGGGGTGCGGGTGGAGATGGGAGTGGGTGTGAGTATTAGAGTACACAGAGAGCTTTTCCTTGACAGGGATGTATCCATCAAGGGGTCGTGGGGATTTGGGGTGGTAGTCTTGGAGGCCACAGCAAGGGGAGGGGTCCACATCATGACAGGCAGAACAGAGGATCATGTCACACCTCTGGCAGGAGGTCATTGAGGAGCAGCCAAGTCCACAACCCTGACACTTCACACTTCCATGCGCTTTGAGCAGCCACCCATCTCTTGCATCTCGAGGCTCTCTGGATGGAGGTCGAGACGGGGTCTGCCTTCCTCCCGTCCCCGCAACACCCCTCTCTGTGTACAAGTCAATCTCATCCAAAGACGAAAGGTGGTAGGATGTATAAGCATCAGCTGGAGGAGGTGACTGAATGGGGAAGAAATCCGCGACAGGGCTATAAGAAGGTGGAGCTGCCACAGAGAAAAGAGATGCTGAGGTGATGGGCCTGATGATCTCATCCTTCATATCCTCCTCTGCATCCACAAACAGAGGCTCCTTCCTCAGACTCAATGAGGCCTTCAAGACAGGCTTGCTAACTGCTGCGTGCCAGTGACCAGCCCCATCTGTAACATCCACAGATTTTGACGGTCGGCTTCCTCGCCTCAGGTGGTGAGCATGTGGCCTCTCGATATCCAATGGGCGCACAGAAAGCCGAGCCATATCTGCACCAAGGCTGTCGCGTCTGCGGAGTGCCTCGGCACAGCCAGCTGCATCATCTCTGCAACCTCTGCGGAGTTCCAGGGCCTCCAGCTCTGAGGCTGAACCACGGGCCAGAGCCACTATCTCTCCCAGAAGACGACACTCTGCCTGGGCCAGGAAGAGCTCAAAAGCCAACTGGCGGAGATGACCTGAGCCTCCCGGGTGCTCCTGCAAATGAAACTGTGAATCGTGGTCACAGGAGTAGCCAATGGTGCGCATTAGGGATCGGAGTTCAGCATCAGTAATGGCAGACTGCAGATGGTACACATATGGGCCAGTGAAGGTCTAAAAGAGAAATGGGTTAATCAGAATTAGTGTAAAACAATTAAAACAGCTTGACACCATGAAGCTAATAGCTATCCTAAAAAAAATATGACCTCACATGCTATTACTGTGATAACAAAGTGATATTTAGTTCACCATCCTTGATTCAAATAGGATGGACAAAATAGTAGAAACACTTTTCTGTATAACACAACACAATCCATCAGCACCACAAACTCCCTCCAAAATGACAAATGAAGTTGAATGACTGTCTGGGGTATATTAAACATATATTTGAGGTAATAGTCACAGACATATCTTAAAATAAGAAATTTGTGCATTTCTTGATTTATCATTATTAAAACTATAGGTCTGTTTTGCTACAGTATAAACTAACATTGCATATGTAAATAAACATTTTATTTTGTTATAAAAAGAATATATTAGTGAGTCGTATCCTAATATTGAGTATTTTTATTGCTTGTTCTTACTGTATTCTTTAGATTTTATAAGGTTACTAATCAACTACGGAGACTTTATATTATATGTAAATATTATAATTAATAAAAGTGACTTGCTGCCTACTGATCATCACCATGAATCTTTACTGATGTTCAAAGATCACTGCAGCCTTTGCACAGCTACTACAATGGAAGTGAAAAAGAGCTCTTTTACACCTCAAAGTTGTGAAATATATCGATGTATGCCGTCTGTACAAATCTGTATGAAAAAATTGTTCTCGACAGCAATATGACCTGTATATCTTTCCATGTCTGCACCTTGAGCTGTCATCACTGGCTGTCCTAGAAAGGTGCATATGTGTCATAAAGATGAACTATGACTTGCTACAGATTAAGAGCAATAAAAATAATACTTCTCTTCCACATAAGTTATTATATTGTTCATGTGTTTATTTAGCCAATTTGCAACAGTTCATACAGAATTTGGGAAAGGTCAGTGGTGGAAACACACACCCGGGCTGTCATTTTAATACCTTAAATATTCCATCAAGTCAGCTTTAAAGACAGCATTCAAGTCAGATACTATACTTTAAAGACCCTAAGAATAAACTAAACTTACTTTAATACATCTGAACTCCTTCTTCCAGGGGAAGAGCAAAAGGTTGGTGCAGATGGTTTCCAGGGTGTGAAAGGCTCTCTCGAGGCTCTTGAGGTTACCTCCTCTCTGGCAGCGGAGCGAGGTCTCCAACACCTCATAAAAACGCACCATGCGGAAACGTTGTCCTGGATCTGGTTGATAGGCCCCTAGCAGAGCTGTGGCTGTGGACAGGAGGGCCTCACTGTCCTTGTGTCTGCCTCTGTCCCCCTCTTGTGCAGTTCCACTCCCTGTGTATTCCCCTCCATTCTCCAGACGCCTCTCCAGTGCTGCCACATACCTCCGGAACAGGTCCTCTTTTAACTTAGCATCCATTATCTGCAGCAGACTACCAGTCAGCTGTTATACTTTTCTGAGAGAGCCTCACCCCTTTTAGCATACTCTGCACGAGGATGCCACATTCAAGCACCATTTTTGGTCACCATAATTCACTGGCTGCACTGGCACACACTCAACGTTAATAACGTTTTGAAGAGGTGGAAGAGGAATGAGTTTTGTGTCAAATCAGCAGCACATCCTCTTAACAAGAGAGACAGTTATTTGGTGCTCTCAGTTGGCGTAGCTAGGCTGCAGCCTGTAGGGATGCCTTCTTACGGGCATCTCCGATTTTGGCTCAAAGCCTGACTAGTTTCCAGACAAACAGGCCGATGTCATGCAAGACCAGGTCAGGAGGAGCTTTCACTTTATGATCTGTTAATGCAGAGTTGTATCTAATCCATTCCTTGGTTTCAGCATGTGCAGAGTTCAAGGTCACTCATCAAGAAGACAGAGCCATGACAGTGTGATTCTTCTGAGCCGTCTGCAAGCTGTAATGACACAGGAGAGCATTATAAAAATGGAAATCTGTCATTCTAACACACACACACACACGCGCATACGCGCACACACACGCGCACACACACACACACACAGAGAGAGAGAGATAGAAAGAAATGTGGCTGTGGCCACTTCTGCTGATTCAGCCTGTGTTCATTTAATTCCAAAGAAAATGCATTTGTATCACCAAGTGTTTTTTTATTCCCCCATCTAATGATTATGTTAAGAGACAGCGTTTGTGCTCTGGGTGGGGTGATGTTATGAATCGTGTGGACTTTTTAACATCAGTCCTATAACTAGACTGTTTCACTATTATTATCACCATTACACTCCGTACAACCAAGAACGAGACCAAAGGAATCATAGCATGTGTAACGTGGATTGAACTCACTGTTGACATGAATATACCTTTTGTCTTCCGCCCTTGTTTGCGCCAGAAAGAAAGTGAGATATCGGTCCCTACGTTACATGCGTATAAACCAGGTAGCCTGCAGATGAAACTGAGGACACTGTTTCTGTCACAGAATGGCCCAATAGCTGCTTTGACGCTTGAACCACACAGCAGAGAAAGAAGAGGTCCTGCTTCTTTCCCAGGTTATCTGGACGGTTGTTCCAGTTACTTCGCACAAACCTAGCAAGTATACGTTTAGCGAGTTAGCAGCATGTCCGGGCTAACAACATCATCATCATGCCTCGCTGTTGCGCATCAACTACAACAGAACCAGCCCTCCGATTCTAATAATGACAGAAATGCTATTAAAATAGTGTGCTCGTTATTTCTTCATGGATCTCATACCCCACAAAAACCGATGCTGTGACTGACATGGGCCCCGTAATGAGCATAAGCAGTGAACGCCCATTTCAGCGCAGCTAGCTAACAATTGCTTTTGCTAGCAGGGCGGTCCATCTCTAAATAGAAATCTGTGGCGATTTTAGGGTCAATCTTCTGAATATAAAGCGTAAGCTGTACTGTGACTCTGGTATGACCAAATCTAATTCTGCTTTAGTTGAGAGATGACTGTTTTGTAACCAAATACCCCACCATCCGCACATCTTACCTTAAACAAGTGCTAGCCGCTGCTAGCAACGCCTCCTCAGCTGTAGGAAATTCCCATCATTTCAACGCGCATGCGCACGGTTCTGACAGTTCAGCAGCAGCACTGGGGGCCCACGTGCTGAGCCCAAAATCATCATCACCGAAAAAAAATCATCACCATCATCATCATCACCACCAGCGATCAGACAGTGTAAGTAACATGAATATGCAGAATATATTACACAGAAAAAAGAACAGAAACATCGTATGTGTTTGTGTGTGTGTGCGCGCGCGTGTGCGTGTGTGTGTGTGTGTGTGTGTGTTTGTGTGTTAAAGCCTTGAATATACACTTTGAATGTACTTATCTTGAATTTCTATTTGCAGTACATCTTGTTCTTAAATTGCACCTTCAATTTCAATCTCACTGTTCGTGTAGCTTTACATTGCCCTGTCTCCTGATGTCACAGGGCCAACTGATGCCCTTTTTAACTGTATTTTAGACATTAAGTCAAGAATGGCAGGAAACTTTTTGCAGATCTACCAGGACAAAACAGAAGTATTGGTTATCGGTCTTGAAGCACTGAGGGAAACTTGCATTTTAAACTGGAGGCATTGCACTAAAACCATCAGGGAAAGTCAAAAACCTAGGTGTGGTTTCTGACTCAAAGTTAGTTAACCACATCAACATATAACTAAGAATGTTTTTTTATTATCTTAAAAACACTGCCAAAGTGCAACCATTTCTCTCCCAAGCCAACACAGAGACACTGATTCATGCTTTTATTACCTGTAGGATTAACTATTGCAATGCTCTTCTTTCTGGTCTTACTAAAAAGAATATTGCAACATTACAATTTCTCCAGAACTCAGCTGCACATTTGTTGATGAGGACCAGAAAGAGAGCTCACATTACACTGATTTTAAAGTCTCTGCACAGTGTTACCAGTGCTTCAGGATCAATTTTAAGATTATTTGATTGGTTTTCAAAGCTCTTAATGGCCTTAGTCCTACTTATTTTATCAGATTTGCTTTTAACTTATGAGCCATCCAGAACTCTTGGGTGCTCAGATAGAGGTTTTTTACTAATTATTACATTTGAACTAAAACACATGGTGAAGCAGCTTTTTATTATTACCGTCTGTGGAACGGCCTTCCTGAAGACCTGAGAGCAGCTGAAAGTGTTGACATTTTTACCTTTTTAGCCTGGCTTTTGACTAAATTTTATTTATAGTTTTCATTATATTATATCCTTTTATTTATCTATTTTAACTGTTTAGTCTTTTAGTTTATTTAACCTATTTATTGTATAATTTGAGTTGTTTATATTATTATGTCCTCGTTTTAATGTTAACTCTTTAATTCTAGTTTGAATTTATTTTTATTAAGTTGCCATCTTTGAATTTTTGAAAATGAGCTTTGTATTTTTACAATAAAGGCATTATATTCTATTTAATGGCACATTTTCATATACATTCACATGTACCTGCAATTACACAATGTTAAGCCTTTCAACAACAATTAAGTCAAGCAAGTGTAGCTAAGATAAGATAAGATGTATCTTTATTGATCCCCCTTGAGAGAAATTCAAATTGACACAGCAGTAAGGGGGGATGAAAGTGATTTAAATAAATAAAATAAAATAACATACTATCTACACTCAATAATCACTGTGCAAATAAATGTGCAATAACTAACTGTGCAATATGCAGACGTTCCTGAGATTATGTAAATGTGTGCAATGTTCCTTTACATAGTAAGGACAACATCAGTCTTTTTTAGTGGGAGTGGGTACTGGGAGCTTTGGTGTTGTGCAGTCTGATGGCTGAAAGGATGAAAGCGCCTCCCAAGGTTTCAGTTCATCCACCTTTTTTAATTTTTAAATTGTTGCTTTCATTCTTTTCAGTACTATATTAATGCTCAAAGTTTTGCACATTATTTTCAATAAACTATCATTTCAATATAAAACAGCTTTAGAGCTGATACAATGATTAATCGATTATTTGGTTGAATCAATAAAGTTAAGGTCATTTCAAGCAAGAAAATGTCATGTAGTTCAGTTTTTCTATTGTGAGGATTTGCTGTTTTTCTTTCTCGCTCTCCATGGCTCTCCTCTTTTTTCTTTTGTTGCATAGTATTGTATTCTGTGAAGCACCTTGTAACTCTGGTTTCAAAAGGTGCGACAGAAATAAAGTTCATTGTTATCATTATTGTTGTTATTATTATTATTATTATTATTATTATTATTAAGACTGTGGACTGTCAAGACAAAACAAGATATTTAAAGATGTCACCTTGGTTTCTGGAAAATTACTATTATTTTCATGTAGCTTTGACAGTTTACTGATAAAACAGTTTATCAATTAATCCCAAAAAAACCTACTAAAAAATACATTAATTTAAATGTATTTATTGCAGTATTAGTGTAATAAACAACAACCACTTTTAAACAATAATTAAGATGTTTTGATGACGCCGCCCTCGCGCATAAAAAAAAGAAACCAAAACCTGGTGACGTCAGAACGGGGACGGTCGGTGGCGGACTGACCGACACAGGAAAGAAAAGAAATGGCGATGCTCGGTGGGTTTAGCTCTACACAGCACAAGAAAAACATCTCTGACGGCAGCGGCGACGTGTCAGAGTTTGTCTGTCCAGTTTGTCTCGAAATTTTCGACAGTCCCGTCACAACACAATGCGGACATACGTGAGTATTTTACCCTTTTCCCCCCCGGATCGTCCTCCTTTTAACCCACGTCTACCATTAGCGATGCAATGGTACGAGATGAAAATAAAGGGGGAAATGCTCGTTTTTAAGCATGTCTTGCCACCAGAGTTACAAAACATCGACCATATGTGTGTCTGCTTTTGTTATGAGCCTGTTATCATGTTTGTCTTAATTGAATATTTGGCAAAACCCATGCAAAGCTGCTAAATCAGTTTCAGTTTTGTTTACATCAAAGAGGAGGCCTCGCCTGGGAGATGTAGTTTCTATTTCAATTGCATACACTCGGCAAAGCATTAAGAGGGACTACAAGTCCCTGCGCCCTCTTGAGGTGGGGACTTTCCATCGGATTTACAGGAAAAGCTCCTCAACTGGATCAATGAGGCAGACAGTTTGTTTCACGTCAACCTATAAATGGTAGGAATAGTTGTAAAAAGCACATATTTCTGTTTCTATTTTATCACAGTTACAGTAAGAGGGCACAAAAAGGAATTTATCTTGTTGTTGTGATGCATAACAGTCAAAAGATTGAATGAAAGAGATAAAAACAAACAAACAAGTAGCTACACAAAGTGAGCAAAATGCACCTGAAACAAAATACAGGTGGTGTAAATATATAAATAAAATGTTATAATACAGAAGAACTAGAAATATATTCTGTGTGAAGAGAGTTGACAAGTTAAAAATAGTGCACAAGATGTTGACAGCGTATGTAATGTTCAAGTGTAAGTGTGCAGGTGATTTCACATTGATATAACATGTAATGTCTGTGAGTGGGGTAGAGTCTGCGTCAGTGGGGGCCCTGGGCCTTGTTGAGTCCAGGTGCAGTTTATGTCCGGGGTGGGAGGGGTCGGCCATGATGACAGTGACTTTCATGACTTGTTTTCCTTATCTGTTCATCATCACGTACTTTCACTTGTCTCTTCTCAGGTTCTGCCAGAGTTGTTTGCAGGAGTGTTTGCGTCCACAAAAGCCTGTTTGTGCTGTATGTCGGGCTACCCTTGGTCACTGGGCTAAAGCAGTCGAGCTAGAGGCCGTCATCCAATCATCTGTGGCGGCTTGCAAGGGATGTGGAGCTCAGGTATGCGTTATGAAAGTTCAAAAGCTGGCATAAAGCATATGAATGACTTGTGGTGGTTTTATTGTGAGCTAGATTTGGAAACATGGAAGGGCATGAGGGGCTGAACATAAAACTACATATGCGCTTTGAATATGGTCCTCAGTTTATACTTCAGTCTTCATATTCAGACAGTAGCAGAGCTCAAATTACAAACACAGGAGAATAATTATTTGATAATTTTGTCATGCAGTGGGTAGTTGTTAATATATGTTTTTGCGATATTCAGGTTGGCCTTTCTCAGATGAGAAGCCACACAGCTGCCTGTTCAAAATACCAGGAGTACATTGAGGAGGGAGTGAGGACCACTGCTCAGAGCCAGCCTGCCATCATCAGGTAAAATAGAGGGTAATAAGATGAAACAAGTACTCTGTTGAAAATTACTCCTTCATTCACCCATTCTCTTATACCTACATAATTAAAACTCAGTAGCGGACTATATAGTGAGCAGTAAGTTGTTGCCTTCACTGACAGCTGCAGTATTGCGTAACTATAAGGCTGCATTCAGACCAATTTAAGCCCAGCGAGGAAAACTTAAGCTGTCCTCAGACATTTGAATGAGAATACTGTGTTGACACAGGAGGATGCAGACACTGAGGGCTCTGGCTGTTCATCTTTTATTCATTTCGCAGACCAAGTAAATCCAAGCTATAATAAATCAAGGAGAAGCCTTCGAGAATAAATGCCTCAACTCTCACAGAGTACCAGAAGACTTCCTGGTAAAATATTGCATAGCATGAACCTGTTTCCCTTGCAAACACTATGAGAAAAGATCAAATAATTGCCACCTTAATAATGTTCCACAGTTGTAATATTCGCATTCATAGTATTACTGGAATTCCTGAATTATATTTCATATTCTGACAGATGCCTCAAATATGCCCACTGCAATGCAACCCCTTGCGTCTTATTCAACACAGGGCTGTTTCCTGTCCAAACACCCACTAACACATACATCAATGATGAAGCATTGTATTGTAGGATTTTTTGGCAAGAAGGTGAATTTGAGGCCACTACATACTGTATCTATAGTGTGTACATTTCACAGTCAAATAAATGGACAGAAAATAAATATAGTAGACTAGGTAGTAAATAAGGAGCGATTTCTGACACAGCTCAGAACTGTCTGCACAATTCTACATTGTATTTAAGGGTTGGCCAGATATTAAAAAATCAAGGATGAAAAATTATGTCCAAATATGCTAAAGGAAATTTCTGCTACATCAGATATCTTATGTCTTATGTTCATAGGTTTACCTACACTGTGAGAAGGACAGTACCTCCATCACTGTAAAGACTGGACACTAGCGCTCCACCAGATATACCTTTTAAAATCCAGTCTGATGCAGCCAAGGAAATACAAGCCTTAAACCAGTTGAACAACAATTTTATTTGCTCCATTTTAAACCATCTGTATGACCATCAGGTTTATTTGACAGTTGTTTCACCACATGCCACATTCCTTTGTAAACACAACAATCAACCTGCTGTTTCTAGTGAAGTACACACACTTTCTCGTAAAGTGATGGGTTATGATTTACATGGTTATGATTAACCGTACTTAAACGGGCCAAAACTACAACAGTGAGATCCAGGCCGTAAGAAACTGTTGTGCTTTTTATATTGTGACAATGATGTTAGAATGTTCAGATGACTGCGGAGAACATTACAAAGAAGACAGTTAGTCAAAATGTGGATATGATGACCAATCAGGTTGTCCTTTCAAAGTCTGTTTCACTCAGTTAAAGCAGTTGGATTAGTTCAGAAAATGGTGATGCTTTACTGTTACGCGGAAAAAAACAACTCTTGTGCATATCATGATATAAGTGTTGTATCAGTGTCAACCTATTCGAATTCCATACACACAAACTATAATCGTCCACATCTAGGAAACAAATCTGATTTGTTTTTGTAGAAAAAATAACATAAAATAGAGAATCAGCAGTAACATATTATATTGTTCCTTGTTTCTTTCCTACAGTCCAGTGCCAAACCGTTACACCTTCACCTGTCCTTACTGCAACTGCCAGAACCTTGACCAGGATGGCCTGGTTGAACATTGCACTTCCCAGCATGCTCGAGATGCACGCCAAGTGGTAATAAATCAAGTTTAATTTCTACGCATTGTTTGGATTTAATCATGCTTGATAATTAGTTGTGGATGTTTTATTATTCTCTCTCTCTAGGTGTGCCCCATCTGTGCCTCAATGCCTTGGGGGGACCCAAACTACAGGAGTGCTGACTTTTTCCAGCACCTGAAGATTAGACACACCTTTTCCTATGATACCTTTGTTGTAAGTCGAGGCCTGAAACACTATCTGGAGTTTTCTATTTTTGTGACGTTAATGATGAGTTATCTCATGTTGTTTCTGTTTATTTCTCTTTCCACCCATATCTTTGCAGGATTACTCCACAGATGAGCACACAATGATCCAGGAGGCTCTACAGCGCTCCCTTTTGGACAACTAAAGTGTGAAGAACAATCTGCCAGTGAAGGGAAATGGTGATGTGGTGTCTTGAGAAGACAGTAGCATCATTCATCTATAAATGAGGATGGTGGTACTGTATTACTGTGGGTAATCAGTTTCACAGGGAATTGGTATTGTAACTATGAATCTATAGGTTTAACATTAAAAACAAATAAATCATACAATATGGTTAAAAAAAAGCATACTGTACTGTCTGATATAGGAGTGATCCTGTGTTTCTGGTGTGATAATATCTTATCTTCCCCCCAGTTGAGCCTGTAGACTTGATAGTTTGTTGAAAATCTACTAAACTATGTTTGTTGAGCTGTTCGTTCATTGATGACATGGTGTCAAATAGCCAAAAACTTCCAAAGCTGTAATTAAAATCCCCCGTTGTCAATACTTGATGTAATAAGAGGGTTCTACCACTAGGTGGCTAACTATTGCCAGCAAATGATAAACTTCACTCAGTGAAGTCGTCAAGTAATGTTCACAGTAATATATAATAATCTACTCAAGAGTGATTCTGCATGTTAACTCTAATAAGAGAAGATGGGTTTTTGTTAATCTTTTTGTTTCTGAGTTTATTGGCAAATGTCTTTTTTCTGTCTTTTTTATGCTGTTCTTGGGTGTAGTGCGTGTGAGAGAGTGTGTTCATTCTGTTTTCAGAGATCTACTGGAAAGAATAAATAATGTGGGGGTCAAACAAAGCCAGAGATGGCTGTTTGCTTTATTGTAATGTTTCTCCCTAATGTCTTTGTGCCTGCTGGTAGATCTTGTTTCTGACTTCCAAACTCATAGGGCTAATAGTTCACCCAGAAAACCAAAAGATGCAAGTAGGAAACCATCCATATGTCATAATTGGTCAGTTCAGTGATTTCCATGTGGCAAAGATTTATTTGCATGTTTATGGCCATAGGAGGGCAGTAGAGTTCCACCGTTATCTGGCCATCCATGACAGCCACTGGCCCTCACCAGCCTCCTGGCTCTGTTGCAAGACATAATTCAACACAGATTTCATTCTATAAATGTGCTTTACTCAATGTGTTGTTTCCAGCCTAGTTTTTAACTGTGTTTTGTTCAAATGCAGCATACAAAAATGTCACTGATCTTAAAAAAAAAGGTTTTAGTGGGGTTATTTGTCACAGTTTAACAGAATAACCACAACTTCACTTTTAGACATTGATGATGTGACATCAAATTTTAAATGTAACCCACAGTAGTGTGTTTTCCATGCCCAGTGTCTTGGATGTTTGTTTCTGCTGGCTTTCATATTTCTTAACATCACTGCCAACAGTTCTGGGGGAAAAAAACAAAAACATTGTTATTATTTGTATGTTTCCAAAAACTGACAGCATGTGAAGAAAATTTCAGTTTGACATTGTTTGATTTGTACTGGATTATTTCAGTTTAAATGTTTTAACTTTAAATGTGAGTTGTGTGTATGTTATTTTATGTCAGTGTTGTTTTCCAATGACACATAATTGTCACAACTCAAACACATAGTAAAATGATTCACACAGTCGCACTGCATTTGTTTTCTACTAACAGGTAAATAAAACTCCACACACCCAGATTAAGTAGCCCTAGAGCAGAACCTTAATGCCTTTTCACATAGTCTTTGGTGCCACTTAGGCTTAGATGTTCGTTTTTCTCTCCGGTAAAATGTGTAATAATTTTGTATGTGTTTCTCATGTATAATGACCTTTTTTTTCTCAATATATCTCTCATTCTCTTATGTCAGCCCTACTGTCAGAGGGTGCTAAATCCTGATAAATTAAAGCTCTTTAATTATTTAAACCCTGGCCCCAGAAATCAGGCGCAGTGATTTATACCTGTGTGTATGAGACGTGTGGGGGAAGAAACAACACTCGCTGCTTTGATGGATGACCACTGTGTGTGTGTGTGTGTGTGTGTGTGTGTGTGTGTGTGTGTGTGTGTGTGTGTGACTGTGACACACACAGACAGAGAGAGAAAGCAGTTAAAATGAAGGTAATGTGCAGGGTGAATCAGTGGAAGCTCTGGATTTGCTCAACTGTCATAATTGGGGAAGAAGCAAAAGGTGTCTGCAAGTGAAAAGAACTAATTGTGGAATATATTTGATAAGGAAACCTTTCGCCAAACACTTGTTCACATGTTAGAAATCAGGGCAGTCCTATGTCACACCAACAATGCTCTTGCAATGTGTTTTTGCATGTAGTTGTATCGGTGTTAAGTTAATGATGAAACTCAGGCCCTTCGGTGTACATTGTCCACAGGGAGAGAAAACCCTCTCATCTCTATTATTTCCTTTGTGCGCCTCTTGTATCTGTAATTACTGTAGCTAAATGATATTACAGTTTCTCACCTAGCTCTACGGGAATCTCACCCACCAAACTTCTTGATGTAGCCCCCCCCTTTCTCTTTTCTTTTCTATAATGTAACCCCCCCCCCCAATCAGGTTTTTGCTCCTGGCAGATAGAGGAGAGATGTTAGCTATGAGAGAACTAACGAGATACTCGAGTGCTTCTGGGCAGGAAGGAAGTCGAGCCGAAAACATGGCAGAGAGAAGTCTTTCTTGTCTGTTTGGTGGCGGAGCTAAAAAGGGAGAGGGGGGCCAAGGTGGGGAATAGGAATAGGAAGAAAGAGAGGAAAAGGGAAGAGAAGTGAACACATTGAATAAAAATTTCATAAAGTTCAGTGTGTGGTTTCTTTGATGCGAGCAATAGATAGTGTGTGGAGTCTGCAGGCTCTGTAGAGGCAGCAATTAATGCTACATGTGCCCATGGGCATACTGCAAGAGGCGCAGGGACCGTGGCTTGTTTCAGAAGTGTGTCGCACCATCACTCCACTCTAGACACCCCTCCACCAGCCTTTTGTTTTCTTTCAATGCATTGTAAACCTTTTCCACCTAAGCCTCCTGTGATGAGGACACTATGATTGAAATTCAGCATCCTTGAAGTTGTAGGTTCATGCCCCTCAGTGACTGTTTAAATAAGAGTCAGAGGTTGCATGATGTGAAATCAGGACAATTTCAGTCAACTTTTTTTTTGATATATTGTTTAAATGACACACTTTTGAATCATGAGTCAGGATTCTGCAGAACTCACACCCTCAGAAAAGAGAAGACTACCCTGTGTTTCTGATTGTGTGGAAATATTTTCTCTTGGACCAGGTTCAAAAAGATGTGTTCTTCCTGGTTTTAACTATTCCACACCATTCACAGTGCATTTTGCCCAAATGTTTGGTCAGAGAGATAGACCTGGTGCTAATTTAAAGAATAGGGTCACAATTTTCCAAATCTGTCCTGAAACAATAGTCAGCTGCCCAAATAAATATTGAAAGGTTCTTAACTTGCTGTAATGATTCATGCTGTTCATTGTGGTCGATAGAGGAGCCTTTCATAACGCCTTTTCAGTTTAAGTGATGGGGGGACAAAATCCACAGTCCAAAAATACATTGAAAAGTTAATCTGAAGGTAATATGAGACTTCAGCCATCTGAGTTGGTCATAGCGAGTGGATGTCTTCTAAAGCTGAAGTCTACTGAGTACAAAATTCCCTTTTTGTGTTTCCTTGTTGAGCTATAATGGACAATAGTAACAAAACAAGGAAATTCGTACAAAAAAGGCTGCATCTCTGGAAGATATCCAGTTTATTTGACCAATTCAGACTGCTAATGCTTCCAACAAGTCCTCCAAATTAAATGACCACATAGCTGCACACACCTATAGGAGTGTAATATGCCACTTTCCAAAACCATTATAAATCCCTCTTAAGAAAACAATGATATTTTATGATATCTCTGCTCTGGTCTTGGTCTGGTTAGGTTTACGCACAAAAGCCACCTTGTCAGGATTAGTAAAAGGTCATGGTTTGGGGAAAAATTGCCCAACTATAAGGCAATAGTAAACAGTACAGCATTGGAAAAACAGTTTGAAGACACTCATTTTGAAAAGGGAAGCTACTGCTAATGGTCAGTATTAAGTAGCTTAAGTAGCTTGACCTCTTTCAGTGTTCATATCAGTGGAACTGACTCATATCCATTCAGGAAGCTTTTGCACAATAAAAAAAGAAAGAAAGTGTATCTCATATTAAAAATAGTTTTGTAATATTCTCTGTGATACACAGAAATGGTGACGAGAATTTCCTCAAATGCCTGGAAAGTTCTCTCTCTTCGTCTATCTCTTTCTAGTTTTGCTGAGACAGGTATCTGTGATTAGGTGTGGGGTGTGTGAGAGGAGCACTGGGAGTTTGTTCACCGTAAAATTCCTCAAAGTCAGGAGAAACAGGAAGAGCGGGAATCCTGCCACCCGGGCGCTGAGGCTCGGCAGGTCGGTCCTTTCAAATGTTTGAACAGAAAGTGCCAGTGGGCTTCCCCGACATCAATGCTGGTTCTACACCAAATCCTCTTCCGCTTTTAAACTCTTAACAACCGACCCCCTACCCCAGCCAGACACACACACTTCTTGTGTTGCTAGCCTAAGAGCAACGAGTCTTAACTTTGATTTAATAATGCCTGCAACCAACTTGGCCCTGTATCAGCTGAAGTGAAACTTGCACATCTTGTGTGTATGTGTGTGTGTGCATGTGCATCTATTTTTGTGCCTTGTAAAACCTGCCCTCCTGCCAATACTATGCCAGAGGTACTCAGAGCTGCAAGGATAACACCATTTATCTTCACTCTTATCATTAAAAGCATCCTGTGTGCTTTGTTATTGTAAATCAAATACAATATCCTGAAAGGTGGGAATTGTTATTTGATCTGTTTTGTGTAAATCTAAGCAAGGGGCTTTGGATTTGTATCAAACCACTGCTGATGTATGTGGCTCGCTGCAAAAAACAGTTTAAGCTTGGAAAGTTCTCAAAATCACTGTTTCTGCAGAAATATTCTCCTGGAAGTGAAAATGAATATGAAACACATTCATATAATTATCAGGAGAATTGCTAATCATTGCTTCCCCATTTATTTATTTATTTGAAATCCGCACAGCCACTGTACTAATATTTGAAAGTTAAGCCCTCTGAGGTATAAACAGAGGGGGGGCGAGGTCCCTTGTGTGTGTGTGTGTGTGTGTGTGTGTGTGTGTGTGTGTGTGTGTGCGTGCGCGCGTGTGCGTGCGCGCGCGTGCATGCGTGTGTGTGCGCGTGCGTGTGTGTTCATACACTGGTGTATTTTCCTGTGTCACAATGGAATAGCAAACCAAGTGAGGTGAATGGATCTAAATTTTAGTCCCCCTCTCTGTACCCCTGTAGACCAACTAAGACGTGTGTGTGTGTGTGTGTGTGTGTGTGTGTGTGTGTGTGTGTGTGTGTGTGTGTGTGTAGAGAGAGAGCAAGGCCCAAGGCTATTATTCTCCCATTAATTTTTCCATTTGAAATCAAACCTCAGCGGGCATGCATGAGGGAATGAGAGGAGGGGGAGAGGACTAGAGTGGGGATAACCTCACCAGGTTTGGGGAGGGGGGGCAAATGTTGGTTGTAGCAGCGTTGATGTCCAATAGGGGAGGCAATTTCCCTTCCAAGAGGAATCCTCATTATTTGTCAGAAAGTCTCCCTGCTTCTCTTCCTGGTCTGGAATGCCCTGAGGGAAAACTGCCTGCCATTAAGACATTGTTTGATTTTTATATATTAATTTTTTTGTCTTATAGCTACAGAGTTATCAAGAATGGAAAAGAGAGCTGGGCATTTTCTACTTTAACAGATCAGAGGAAAAATGTCACCCAGATGTTTTTATCTAGCTCTCACTGACACACAGATACATAAAGAGCACTCACACCTTTAAAATGCTGTAAATGTTCTCATTTTACCTGTCCATTCCACTTTCCACTGGAAAAAAAAAACTTTCAGTAGATTCATGACAACTCACATCTTTATATTCCTCAGCACACATACAATAGAGAAGACCTGTTAACCATCGTTCCTCCACCCTACCTACCCACACAAACGCACACCTCCTCTACTTCACACTTCCTCTTCGAGTCTCATTCAATTCCAATCACTACTCTCCACCCTCTTTCCCCCTGTCTTTCTTTGAAAAAGCGCCAGTGCTTGCTAATCTGTCAATCAGATGTTGTCCTGTTGTAGCAATGATGGGGGTCCGTGACGGTGGGCCATACACCTCCAGCAACTCAGAGCTCGGAGCGGCTCGATGATTAACCAGGCAGGTAGTGAGTCAAACTGCTGACAGCAGAAACACACTGACAGCTGATTTGGAAGACAATGGCCCCCGCTACCTCTACTTAACTTGTCATGGCAGTCAAAGCATCTTTCCCATTAACTTCTGATGTATCTGGAAATATGGAGGGAAACCCTCATTCACAGCATGCATTTTGCAGATTTTTGGAAATGTTCACATAGGCACAAATAGTTTTAAATACTACTAAAAATGTATTTGTTTGATTATTTCTAGCTTATAATCTTATCTATGAATCATTAGATGGAAAACCATTAGCTAAAGAATATAAACTTGATGAATTCTTGATTGAAATAACAGCACAATATGTGGAGACAAAACTGATTAGTAACCTGAGAAATCTTGTGAAATTCTGATGTATGGCCTCAATGTTTCAATAGAGGTCCATCAGAGACTGAAAGTACATAACAGATTAATGGCTATAAAAGAACTGTACGTTGTTATTGTGGTAGGATATTACTTTGAATGGCTAATGGAAAACATCATTACGTCCTGTCACTATATCCAGAAGTGAAAGTCGCACAATTCGGTGTCAGAGCTACAGCAACAAACACAACGAAACCCAACATCGCCTTGTCTCTCAGATTAACAGTCCAACACTTCCCAATTATTAACCGCCCCTGCAGTGTAGCATTCATATTCAAAGCTATTTACCTCCCTCCACTTCCTGTGCTTTGTGTCTTGTGTCTTTACAGGAGGGAATGGACGATGCAGGCAGATCTGTCAATCAGACGGCAGCCCCCAACCACCAGTGGCTGCCCATAGACAGCCGTTCATACACCTCCACCGGCTCCGGTCCCCCCTCAGCTCAATGAGTAACTAACCTGCAGGTATTGAATCAAACTGCTGACAAGCAAGTGGAGAGGAGGGGAGTGGAGGGGTGGGGAAATGGGGGCTGTGTAGGTGGATGGATAAAAAGATGGAAAGGAAGGGGAGGACGAAGATGACAATAGCATCATTTTATAGCCCACCTTGGTGACGTAACCTTTAACTTTGCAAAGAAAGATGGGTCCTATTCCTGTCCGTCCAGCCTAAGGTTGTTTTTTTTCCTTTCCCCCCCCTCATTTCTTCCTCTCCCTCTCTAAGTAGCATCCTTTGATGGGCTGTCCCTCTCTCTCATCTTGTCTTCTTAGACAGATGAGTGCTGTCAGCGCTGCCATCACTGCCCAGCTAAACATTAATGACTCTCTTGCCTGACAAGTGTTGGCGGGACAGAGGAGAGGTGAAAGGGGGACGCCTCTGGACAAAACCCGGGATGAAAAGGAGAAGTGATGGCTTTATCTGCTTGACAGATTCTCTTTTGTCTCTCTGAACTTGCGTATATGTATGTGTGCCATCAGCAGATTCTAGGCTCGACATGACGGTTTTATTGCCCTGTTTTTCCTCCCCTCTGAGGAGCTGGACCTCTTTGTATTCCCATTGCCCCTCATCCTTCCTGCTGGCATTTCTGACATTCCTTCAAGTGTGTGCAGGCATGTGTGTTTATATGTGCTCTGCTCTTATTTATAGGTTTGTGTGTGCTTCCCACATATCCTCGTGCGTTTCTTAGAGAGAGCATCCTGGACTTTGATGTTGGCAACAGTAATGGTGGTGACAGCAGGTCATAGGTAAGAGTCATCCCAAAGGGATGGTGAGTGAGAGGAGAAGAGGATGGAGTGAGGAGAGGAGGGGGATGTCCCTGCCGGTGTAAGAGTCAGTGTCTCTTGGTCAGTTTAGATGTTAGAAATATTACACGACTTCATGTTATGTTAAGTTTACTCCAAAGTGATATAGTCGCCCTCTGGAATATTCACATCTTCTCTTATCCTTTCCATGGTTCTGCTTCAATGTTCCTTCCTACTGCGGTCACTTTTTTGGCACATTCACTGGTGTCTGTTGCCCTCTCACTCTCTGTGTTGTCACTCAGGCCTATAGCCTCTTTCCCCTGCGCTCTTTTGAATTATTAACTCCCCAGCTCAGGGGAGTGAATGGGTCCTGCTGAGTAGACACAGCACAGTTCCGGCTTCACATTGCCCACATTTCGGAAGTTCGTCCATTTGAGGGGATTACATTGCTGCTCCCATCAAGCCCCACCCCATACACATTAACACACACATGCAACTGCATGCATGTAACCCTGTGCAGAACCTTTTGTCATTATGAACGGCTGATAGTTGGACAGCGAGATAAAATGCCACGTGGTTATGTCCTCCTGCCAGCATTCCTTTACTGAAGAGCTGCAGGCCTCCTGTGGTGAAGCCGCCCACTCGCCTGGCTTACTTCTCCCCAGGCAGCCTCTATCTTCTCTGGGTTCCCGGAGCAATGATTAACCCCGGTTCTGATCAATGCTTCTGCTGACTCTGATACATCACTGGAGCCTTGCAGCTGCCATGTAAAGGAAGCGTCAACTCTGTGCTGCTCACGACAGAGCATATCCACTCCATCACTTACACAAGGACACACACACACGCATGCACACACAGAAGAAGCCAAAAAAACAGGAACACCTGACAATAGTTCTGTAATAGATACTTCTGCTGTGAAGTTTATAATTGTATTTTTTGTAGAGACCCTTAGGATGGTCGTTGCACTGGATTGCATTATATATTCAGGTGTTTCTGTTATTGTGTCCACTTCTCTATACATGCATGTTTATACTATATTTAGCCTGATATTGTATTCAGAGCAAGGGAAAGAACAGCAAGTATGTGAAAACCAAGCAGCTATTGTAGATAGACATAGAAAGAATGAGATAAACAGGGAACAAAGTAAAAGAAGGAACGAAGAGAAAGATTGGCATCACTCATCAGCCAGCGGTGCTTTACCTCGACAGCAGGGGGAAGCCCTGATTTCCTGAAGATGACAGGAAACACAATAGCAGAGTGTTCTGTCAGCACATCCTACTCACAGGGCCAGGTTAATGATTCTGTAGCCACAGCTGAGCAGGAGAGAGGGATGAGCAGAGGGAGGAACGGGGAGGAAAAAGAGGTGGAGAGGCTGGCATTCAGCTACATTTAGGCCGTCATTACAGCAGCATTAAGAATGATGGTGTGTTTTTGTCATTTTAATTACCTTTAATCTGATCTCTTCATACTCGGGCAATTCGTTAATGAGGCAGAACAAAAACTACATGTCACCCATGTTTAGCATGCATCCACGCTATCAGTCATACAGCTAACATGGCACAGTAGTTACAGTGAGGTAAACCCTCAAACGTGTTATGCATTTCACTTTGTGTGGAACAATATTATACTGTCCCTAGTGCACTGACATATACATTTTAAAGGGGTGGCAAAAATCAAAGCAAAACAATTACATTTCATGTTGAAGTTTAGTGTTATTTGATGCATAGAAATATTGTATATTTGCTAAACATTTTCGGATCTATTTCTGTCTTCATTTATCAAAACGCAGCCAATGATTTCTGATTATATGGTATAATACTGCATTTAATAAAAATCACTATCTATATTTCACTACTATATTTTTAAATTACTTTTCTCTTTTTATCTAATAGCTTTTTCCTTTATTAATTGAAATTCATAATTTTATATTTAATATTATTATTAATCCTTATCATCTCTTGATAATTTGGCATCTGATTGAAGCTTTAACTGCAATTTCAGACAGTGACAATACTTGAATGGTTTTAATGGCATACAGTAACTAGAAAAAGGAAACTATAGAAATATCAGGGTAAACTACTGTAGGAGTACAGAGAGGGGAGGGGGGCTGCCTTCTCCTCTTCGTCTCCATCCGAGGACTCGGTTAAAGTATTAACTAACTGCTGCTTAACAATATTGCTGACTGGTGTGTGGAAACAGGAGGGATCAAAGTTATCATGTAGAGGAGAAAGGCGCCTTTCACTCAGCCCATACAGCCTGTCCACTCCATCTTACCAGCCCATTCAGATCAGCTACCCAGATCAGCACTCAGGACACTCCCATCCTCCCACTCCTCACCTCCCTCATTCTACTCTCATTTTTTATTCCTCTTTCTCTATTTTCACACTTCCTCTTCCTAATTTGCTGCACTCGTCATTACTTCAAGTACATACAAGGGCGTAGGTTTGATTTTAACTTTGGTTGGGACATTTTTTTGTCGGACGGCCAAAATAATTGTGTATGTGCAATTGCTCTCTATCTCTTTCTTCTTCATATGAATGTACGCACACACATAAAGAGCCTTACAGCAAAATGTTTACTTTACTGAATATGTATTTGCTTACTTCCCTGAAACCAGTGTATCATGAATTTATCTGTGATTGTCACTTACTGCTACTTAACTATTATAAGGTCAGGTGTCCCCCTATATCCTGCTTTCTCTCTTTTAATAATAGTGCACTTTTTTTGTAGATTACAGACAAACCTGGCAACACAGATCTTTCCAGGGACAATTCATGGACTACCATCCATACCCAAAACTGTGCCCTTGTGTACATGATATTAAATAATTACCACCAGAAATGCATCTGCATTTTCTTCCCTTGCACTCCATCCTCTTCCCTCACTTCTGTCCATCCGTCTCTCCATCTGTCACCTGGCGAAGTAATCACATCCACATTTGATAAGGCTGGTTAGGTGGGTCATAAAAAGTTTATGCTTGTGATGCCAGAGTCTCATTTATTATCCCTGCTAATGTAGCAGTTGGGGGTGGGAGGAAAGGGGGGTAGGGTGAGGGGGGACAGAACGAGTGTGAGAGGTTGAGAAAGAGAGAGGCCACCGCATTAAGGCATCATTACTCCTCTATATGCTCCGTCCCTTACTTTCAACGCTGGATAAGTCCTCTTTATGCTTTATAGCCTTGACGAAGCCCGAGCTCCCTGTATTTAAGTGTTCCATGGCCACTAAGAGTTCAAGATGCTTATGGCACAGGAGGTAGTTACTGTTCTCTAACCACATAACTATTGGCTTAAGCCCTAATGCTTCTCTCTATTGAGCCTACATTTACTTCACCAGTAAATGTGAAAATGTGCTGCTGTTCATTTCACATTGATTAGTGCCTTTCCTATGCAGGCAAAAAGTATGAACTAATTTAAAATCTGAATTAGTATAATCAGGGGAAAAAATGCAATAAACATTTACAACATGAATGGTTAATCACTGATTCTGCAAAGTGGGCAGTAGTGTTGTGTGCTGACCAGTGTGTTGATTCCTAAAGGAGGAGGAAATGTTTCTGTTTAGAAACTTAGAAATGTCCATACAGGCCTTAACATTATGCTGCGACATTACAAATCTACATGTAAAAAACGTCTCTATTTCCTCCCGGACATGGAGTATTAAAGGATGATTGTCCATATTTTTTCCTATTGTCAACAAATCCCATGTAAATACCAAAACCAACAATGACTTAATCCTACTCGCAAGTACTGTTTGTGTAGTCAAAGCCTGGTATAGTGCATTCCTCTGTGCCATAAACCTCCACTATTGTCCAGAAATGAATACAAACACATCAGAAAGCCACACCGTTGCACTGGCTGACATTGTGATGAACATGGGCACTGTAATTTATTTTGCATCAATGCCACACACATTGTCCTGCAACTGTAAATACTCACTAGAGCACCAAACCCACAACTGAAAACAGTCCCCAACAAAGACACAATTTACTCCTGTAATGTTTGCTAAAACCTACAGTTCCCAGCTGCTTTAGGAATATATTTAGCCTTTTTTTTTTAATTAAAGTGTATATCTGTGACCTGTTTATGTCTTCAGTGGGAAACAATGGGCTTTGGGCCTGCAGAGTCTGAAAATATTGGGAGAAGGACAGTTGGTTTCGGTCTTTTCACTGAATTTGTTGACAATAATAAAATATCAAATATGACCAGCTGTATCCTTTAAATCCTTTAAAGATAAATAAAAATGCTCTAACATGGAGATACTGTTCACATTTGCTTCTCCAAACATGCTCCAAGATAACATTCAAACAATAGATAAGAGAATGTATAGATTTTTCTTTTAAAGGACCATGATGGGAACGTGCAGATGGGATGGGGAGGGAGTATGGGCATGTATGAGTGTGTTAGTGTTGAGGGAGGGGGGGTACCCAGAGGCACAGATAGTGATAGATTGGCCTGGGAGAACTGTGATGCAGATCCACTCATCAAGATTGATGTTCTGCCATTCTGCTTTAAGTGCAATTAAATTGGCCCCTGTGTTAAAAAGCCCAGCCGATAACATGGCTGAGGCTGAGATTACGCTACATTTCCCTTGCGCTTTCCTCCACCTGCATCCCTGCCACAGCCACTCAGAGATTTACTTTACATCCTCTGCCTCTATTGGACAAGAACTTTCTGCTCGTCGGCCCTGATTTACAACTTTCTGTGCAGCTTGTATTTTTTCCATGTAGCCCGCAAAGTAGTTATTACATCAATGCACCCTAAAGGTTTTTAATCACTTTCTGGTTGTTGTCTTACCACAGAATTGATCACTGGTACATTAGTGCATGTTTAATGTATAATAATGCTACGTGATTACTGAGAGGAAGGAAGTTTAATGTCTTCATGAACAATTCTTACATTACTCATCTCTGGTGGCCAACTTGACAATCTTGTCTATTTAGTCCAAAAGCAATACTCTGAAGTAAGGACAAGGTCATGTGGGGTGCTTGTTTTCACTTCTGCTGCATTGAACAGACACTACAAATGGATGCAGTCAGTACATGTTTTGATCAAACTGTTTTCCTGTACAACACTCGGAAAAATCACTCTACTTGTCAAGCAGCATGTACACTTGATAATGTACTCAATTTTCTGCTAAATGGAAACATTTGCAATAATTCAAATTGAATGTCGATCACAATCCAATCCATCTCTCTCTCTGTCTCGTTCTCCATTCTGTCAAGCCTCGCCCACCTCTGTCAGTGTCAAGTTGTTAACCCCATGTCAACAGTGGCGCAGGGCGTATTTGGACCCGGTTGATGGATGGGTCTTGGTGGACTTGTCCCACGCAAACATATTCTCAGAGTCAGCTGAGAGAGGTGCAGCGCGTGTGTGTCAACCCCTTCCACCCACGCACATACACACATGTTCATCCGTGATCAAGTCTCTGGACCCTCTCCGTCACCTAATGACACCCGATGTCTCCAGTTTAGACCCAGATGGGTGGAGCTCTGACCCCACTGTCGCAGAACGAAGGAGAAGAGATTCAAGATTTTTTTCCCCCTACAAATGGCAAACTTGACCCATGTCCTCCACATCATTACATTTCCTTGTGAGGGCTTGACACCCTGTTCCTTTAACAAACCAGTAAAATTAACTGTGCCAGCACACCCCAAAGGAAACATGTAATAATCAAGGGGAGGACCATTACAAATTAGCATGTTTTCTTTCTTTTGTCATTATTTGAGCAGTCTTTAATTGAAATTTCACTCTTTAAATATTAAACCCATTACCAGACTTTCATGTGCTTGTCTTTAATATTATAATTTTGCTGAAGAAGAGGAAGCATCTTTTCTTTTTCATTGTTATCACAAGGACAAGAGCTCCTCTATAATTCAGCAAAAGTTTATTTTTGTCAAATGAAATCATTCAGGATCCTTTTTATGGGTTGATGTATCTTTTTCTTAAAATCAAGACAGAAAAAACAGCAGTGACATTACGACACCCTGTGCAAGTGAACACATGGTTTCGTCAGAGATGGCATCAGTACATGACTGATCACTCGTCAATATCACGAGTTCATCCAGCACCATTAGTCATCTGCACTGCGTCCTGTCACTCCACACAGCTGCTCGCCGTCTCTCTCCTCCGCATCTCATTTTTCTCTTTCTGCCCAACTTTCTCTGTTCTTTTTATACTCTACTCCAAATACGGCTGGCTTCTAAGGCATTCCTGTCATGGTTTATGGGGGCTGGGGGTGAAAATAGGCAGAAGAAAAAGGAAAAGAGGAGAGTGCCACAGCTCATATGTGGGCGGGTGAGTTTAGTTACATGCCATGTGTTCTCTTTTTGCTCTTTGGAGGGGGGGGGGTTGTCATAATGTGTTGAGTTGTCCACTCTGGCTCAGAGGGTCACATTAACAAGGAGTCTGGGTCCCTCTTTGCAGTGGTCCCCTCACAGGACACAATGACAGGGCCTATCCATCACTTCTGTCCCCGACCAGGGTGGGGGTCAGTGGGGGTGGAGGCCATGGGGCTGGGCCTGGCTCTGGCTGGCTGATGGAGGGCTGTGGAGAACAGGATGGGGCTGGTTAAACTTTAACCAGCTCTCTTCCTACACACTAAGGACCACATTCAGCCACCATTCTCTGCTGTGGGAGATTCTGATGTTTCGTCAAACCAAGATCCATGACCCACCGCCCACTGGGACCCCCTCTCACCCACTCATGGCCCTGCGCCCACCTGCTTCCATATGGATCACTGCGGCTGAGCGCCAAAGTTTTGGCCATAGCGTGGGAAGAAAGTGACTCTGGGGTCTCCTCTCCATCTGCACACAGAGTTTGTGGCTATATTAACCCAGCCCTCTGCACGCGCCATATAGGCCTCTGATATACTAACCATGACTTCATATTCAAAATTGTCTGTGGCACTGTCATATCTGCTGTCGACACATTTTCACAGCGGATCAATAGCAATGGCCTTCTTTGTGATTGTAGAGGGGTTAGTCCTGGGGCACGTCATGGTTACGGCATGAAAAATTATGGCTGGCCTTTTGATAGTCATTTAATACACAGTTGCACACTTTGATAGAATTTGGCAAAAGTCTCTCCCCAGTGAGTTAACAATGCCTACTGAAAATCATATTTCCATGGCGGCACATTCAATCTTATCCCCCTGTTCCAAGAAAAACTGAAGTGACAAATGGGTTGTGAGCACACTGGGTTGCTCTGGTTCACATCAGGTGCAGAGCAGGTTGGAGGTGTTAACCCAATGTGTTCCTGTTCACTGGTCCAATCATCTCCATTGATTGAGCCAATGATTGAGAGGGTCCTACCTTTCTTTACGATGCCAGCGGGAGGAGGTGAAGGCTGAACTTAAGGGGATAAA
This sequence comes from Scomber scombrus, assembly GCF_963691925.1. Lineage (NCBI taxonomy): Eukaryota > Metazoa > Chordata > Actinopteri > Scombriformes > Scombridae > Scomber > Scomber scombrus. Next base: position 18,788,043 of record NC_084979.1, on the reverse strand, counting down.
CCATAAAGGAAAATGGAAAATACAGGGGAAAAAATTGTAATAATCTGCTTTTGTTTATGTGAATTTTTGCACATATAACTTTAAATGATGTGTCAAAGTACATATTAACAGTCCACTTAAGTTGCAGACTTCTATAAAAACAGGGCAAAAATAGTTTAGCCTCACTCTCAGACATTTAAGACTCCATATTTGTGCTTCATGTCTATAAGTGAGAGTCATGTGACAGCATGATTTAATTAGATTTGATGAGATGACTTGGCCCTCTATACACACTTAATAATGCAGTAATTTCTGCCCATTTGACATGGGGAGAGTGAAGGAGTGACACTCTGAGCGGCAAGACACTCGGAGAGTGGTGAGTGGGGAGGAGGCGAGTAAATGGTTTGAGGTTGATGGTTTGAGGGGGAGAGAGGAATAAGGTGAGCGGCGGAGGGAAGAGGTGAGGGGTTTGTGAGGAGGGGAAATGGAGAGCTGTCCATTTGTACAAACCTAAGAATCTGTCATGTGTCGGGTCGTGTTTTCTTCGCTGCAGTGTTAAGGTGGTTTTGACAGCCAGGACTTTCCCTCCTTCATCCATGCTGCAAATAACATTACGGAAATTGTGTTTGTGGCGTTACCTAGGCCAGGGACTCCTGGGAAACTGGCAGGGTCACATGGGTCAGGTGGAGAGAGAAACAGCATAAGAGAGGCAAAGAATGAGAGAAAGAAACCAAGACAGGCTAAACAAGACCTGATTTAAAATGGTCATCAATCATAAAAATGAATAAAAAAATGAACCTGAAAAAAAAAAAAAGAATAATGGTAATTATTTTGATGAACATAATATGTGGCAATATTTGAATTATACCAATATACACATTTCCCAAAAAGTTGGCTGTAATTAGCGGCAACATTTACAAAGCTCATCTGGACTGGGACGTGCAAGGATTACTCCTACCAGCATATATATAGCGCTGTGTCTAAGATTTGCTACCTCTAGTCTCTTAGGGCATGCACAGACTCCTAAATATTTCAGCAGTAGAAATGAACTGCTCTCTCAGGGGGACAATCCTGTGCCTGATTGCCCTGGCCTGGCGTTTATAGTCAGGGTAGGTCCAGGTTGAACTGGGCCAGGCAACAGTCTCAAACATGTAGGTCTATACATCCCTAACCTTCACTAACAAGGACCAGGCGAGCCGCAGCACCAAAGCTCCTCCATAAAGCACAATTACAAGCTAAAGGCAGGATTTTGTGTTCTTATATGTGTGTGATTTCCCCCTTTACAGCTCACAATCAATCTTTAATGAGCCATTGAATATTAACTGGATTTGTAGGAGCTGTGTGTCAACTCCTATGAATGTAAGCTGGAGGCTCAAGGTTTAGCAGACAGTGAAGATGGAGGGAAGAGGGGGAACAGGGAGGGTCTGCAAAGTGGGGGTAGAGTGTTTTACATGGGGTTTATATGCAAAAAGTGGTTATAGTCAATTACAATTACAATCATTCACCATGGGAAGGACAACCAGGATAATTGTAGTCTCAGTACCCCCCTTGAAGCCTCTACAGTAACTGTATTACAATGGGACAAACACTAGTTCAAGAAGGGATCACAGATTTGTCTCATTTTGAACTTCTATTGAATCTATAAAATCAAAACTCAATCAGAGAGGTTGCTGATAAATTACAGCGACACCATAACAGAGTTCCTTGTACGATTCTTCATGCAGACCTCTGCCTGCCTGGAGCGCAGCCGAGGCCCTGCAGCAAGACCGGGCTGGACCCTAACCCCCTGCCATGCAACCTCTTTGTCACTCTGCTGCCTGCTACTGATTAATGGACGTAGTCTTATGATCAGAAGGCTCGGACGTAGCTGAGGTCCTGATCTCTCTGTGTCTGAGAGCTACAGATGGGTCTAGAGGACTGAGACAGATTAGGCCTTGATGCTGACCCCTATGGAGAGACCTCTGGGGTGGAGGAGCAGGCCAGGGGGCCCAGGGATAATGGGACCCCTCTCACACCTTTTAAAAGAGAACATGTTTATGGCTACTTAGAGGAAATTGATTTGATTGTGCCAGAAACGCATGTGTGAACACCCCTGGCACTTTTATTGGCTATTTGTCTTTTAAGTCACAGCTGGAGAAATTTATGCCCACATTGGGGTTCAGGAGAGTGGGTGCCTGGCTGTGTGTGTTTGTGTGTTTAAGAGAGTAAATATTAATATATGTGTGTGCATATAGGCATGTGTACATGTGTGTGCGGCACACGAGAGCAGGTCATGATAAGCGATGCACTGAAGGTGCACTTTAACTGGGTGTCAATCATTAAGTATCAGCCCTAATGACTAAAAGCGCATAATGGAGGCACTGGCGGAAATAAAACAACAAGATTTGTTGGGGCACATTAATTCTCTGAATTGATGTCAACAGGCAGCTACTTTCCCCCGCTCGTGTTTTCTTGCTCATGCATCTTGACTATTAAATGACAAATGTTTGAACATGAATTTCAGCTCATGATTTCATTGGACCATCGAAGGAAAACAGAACACTTTCTTATTGCCTTCAGGGATTTTACTTAATTTTTAGTATATACAATCATGCAAATGTAAGGTGCTGATCGATAATATGACCTAGCTCTACAATTGCTTACAGTTACTAATAGAATGAGTGTTTTCACACCATACAGGTACAGGTCATTTTAACCCCTTCTCTCATTTTACTTTATCTGAACTCCCTTTTCTGTCTGTACAATTTCCTGTGTTCTGTGTTTCTAACCTTTCGGGTTGTAATCCTCTTAAATGAAAGTCAACTTGTGGCAAATAACAGGCTGCAAGCAGTGGAACCAAAGCGTGATGTTCTCTTCTTTGTTTATTTCATCTGATTTCATTCGTTTTAAGAAGCTATCCAGTATTTTACTATGACAAAGCACAGAGGAGAGAACAGCAAGAGAAAACATAATTTCGTCATACCATATTATGTACTTTTTTCTGATGAACCATCTCACATCCCCTCATATTTATTTCACAACCCCTTTAGAAGGAACTATTGGAATTTTGATAATCTGGTAATCTAACTTACTCAACATGTGCTTGCTTGTATCAGTATGAAAAAGAGCATTTTTGCTAAATGCGAAAAATATAAATGGCTTTTGGCCTTGGCAGGCCAGCAGATAGTTGTTCATCTGAATTTGTGAAATATTCAGTGGTGTATGTTGAATAACATAATAGACTGATCTCTCTCCCCAGAGCACACTACATTGTTTTGTAAGCAATGTCACATCAGAGTCAGGGAGCAAGTGCAGAGAGATGGAGGGATGACGGACTGATAGAGTGACGATGAAGGTGAGGATCATGGATACTGTGTCTGAAGCAGAAGAAACCAGACGCAGGGAGGGAGCCTTACTTCTCAAAACAGTCTGATTTATGCAAATTGAAGAATCTTATCGATTGGTAATTGATTTACTTTGATACATGCATTTACAGCTGTAGTAGTAATGCACTGATGTAGGGCCCCACCACCTTGCAGTTCGCCTGCATTAAGACAAATCAAATTCATCTGTCCATCCTTTCTCTCTCTTCTGCCATCCATCAGCCTCATTGCATCACTGCTGACAAAACCACAGTGTGAGTGTTTGTGTGTGTGTGTGTGTGTGTATGTGTGTGTGTGTGTGTGTATGTGTCTGTGTGCGTGCGTGTGTGTGCACACGTGCACACGTGTGTGTGCATGTGCTGCTAGCTGCATGTTTGAGCAAGTGCATGTGTTGATTTAGTGTGCGGAAAAATTTGACCTAACCATATAACCTCCACCTATGAAAAGGGCACACAGCCTTAACCAAGAAAATGATACAGACACAGGCAACTATTTCTATGATCCCCATATCTATAATGTGTTATAAACATACTTATATAATAATAAATAAAGCTACCTTGCCTTGCCTTGCCTTATAAAGCATTTGATAATGACTTATAAGGTCAAGTATCATAACACTTCAAAATTGTTGGTCACTCGATGACTTTTTTTTTTTCAAGAATCATAGTGTATTATAATTCTCATCGTTGTAATATGTTATAATCACTGTTATAATGCATTATAATGTAAAGTGACTCTAGTTGGTCAATGGGTGTTTAAGTGAAGTCGTGAAATTCTTGATTTGTAGGCAAATATAATACCCTACAAGCTGGTTATATACTATCAATAATCATTGTTTGAAAATGAAAAAAAATATCATTAAAGCTATCTAAGAATTGCACAACATTGTAAAATGACATTATTTGTTTAATGGGTCTTAATAGACAATGAATTGAAAATTCCATTTTAGCACAACTTTCTGATGATGAACAACTGAATGATGGACATTTCCATTTCACTGATATAATGTTCCCCCCCAAAACTCAATCTAACTGACTCAAATTATAGATAATACCTAAAACAATTTCTACTTTACCTATAGCTGTATATTTTTACTTATTTGTATACATTTGATTAACAAAAGTGAATTTTTAAAAACACTTGGTAAGTGATTATAACGCATTATAGACATTAAATTATATTACAGCTATGATAATTATTATACACTATGGTCCTTGCAAAAACAAAATTCAGCAAGTGACCAGCAATTATTAAGTATTATGACACTTATACCTTATAAGTCATTATAAAATGCTTTATAATGTGTTATGATTATTGTTATAAAACATTATGCATATTCATGAGTGCTGCTACAGCAGATTATAACACATTATAAGTGTGTTTATGATGCATAACAGACATGGGCATCATAGTGTTATCAGGTGTTATTCAGTAAGTCTAAGTGATCTAATGTCTTTCAGCAACTTTATTATGGATCTATTTAGTTGCCATTTATTTACATGCAATATTGATTCTATTATCCTGCTGGTAAAAAGGGTTCATAGAAGCCTGTGTTCATCTTAATGATGGAGTGCGTATGCTTGTCTGGGTGTGTGTGTACATCTGCGCACTGATGCTCAAATCTATTTAAGCCAGAGTGTATGTTAATGTCTGTGTGTGTGTGTGTGTGTGTGTGTGTGTGTGTGTGTGAGAGAGAGAGAGAGAGAGAGAGAGAGAGAGAGAGAGAGAGAGAGAGAGAGAGAGAGAGAGAGAGAGAGAGAGAGAGAGAGAGAGAGAGTTATTTGGCCATCCCCAGGGGGGACAGGGCTTCTGCTCCTCTCTCTTAGGTAATGGAAGCAATGTGTCCATAATCCCAGTGAATGACTAATAAAAGAAAGTAGTGCCTTGGGCCTGTTCCCTCAGCAATATTATGGCTGGGTATTAAACTGAGTGCCTGTGTAATACTGTCAAGTCACTGTTTTCTCAAACACATTCCACATACGCTTTATTTATTTATTTTTCTTCTTGCATATCTCCGTTTTCGCAAATGAAATCGAAAGTGCTCTTTATGAGGGGAGATTGTTCTCATCGGTGTGAAAGCTGTTTATAAAGTCCTGAGTGTGTGAATCATAACATAGCCAACGTTGGATCCATCGAGACACCTGAGGCGCTTGTGAACGCTGCCTTAATGGAAACCAAACGCAGCTTGAATACTAATAAGCCATGACACAATAACCCACAGCCCTCCACCCGATACCCCTGTACTCTCTTTAAACGCTCTTTAATGGCCGTGTTAGTGTTATACAAGACGCTCATTAGACACTTTAATTGGTTTGGCCAGTGTTGACAGCAGTGTCGATTGGCCGAGCCAGACTACAGTGTTAGCGTGGCGGTTTGTGGGGGTCAGCGGTAGGGTGCTGTTGGTGACTAATGTGGTCATAGTGGACCCCGTGTCCGGGCTGAGGAGCTGATTAGGATAGGCGGCGGGCAGGGGGTCTCCCTGTGGCAACATGAGGTCATACTGTCCTGTTCCTAACTAGTGGAATCTATGAAAATCAAGGCCAGGAAGGGCAGGACTGTGTGTACTAATTAGAAGACAGCTGAGTTTTAAAATGTTCCGCGTCCTGTACACCAGTTTTGTGGGGATGATGTCACTTCTCCTGGATCTGTTGTCATGTTGATTATTGCTGATTGGAGAGGTGTGGTATTGCTGACATCAGGCCAATCTGTTTTTCTTGTGGGTTATGGACCAAATTTAAAAAAAAAAAAAAAAAAAAATCTGGTATTTGTTAACGAAGTGTTACACAGGTATTTTAAATCAATTATTGGTCATGAAATTAAAGAATAGGGCTAATCAGAGCATAGATTTCCACAAAAACTTAAACAACAATAATCTGTATGAATATAAAACACGTATTTCCCTAAATTATTGTAGCTGCTGTAGAACTGCATAGCATAGGAAATCTTCCATACCAAGCCGTAAGGTCAGCCAACAAACTGACCTGGAAGAAAATTCACTAAATATGAAATGAGATATTTTCCAAGTAAATGGTATGAAGTTGTGAAACTGAATTAGAAAAGTGCAACTGCACATAAGAATGAGAGAAGCTAAGGCTTGTAAACTGTAGATTTAGCAGGTATTTTTTTCTGACTGGGCCTTTTTCACACAAGACATTCTGTCATGTCACAGTAGGAAAAGCACAGGTGTGAATAATAAAATTATTTATGCATGAATTAATTAATTTGCTTCAGTGTTAGGTTCCTGGTATTGTGCATGCAGTCGCACTATCATGGCTTACTGGGACATTTGAATAGAACAGAGAAACCATTAATGTTATTAATGTAACACCTGTGCTTTTCCTACTGTGACTATTCAAAATGCCTGCTGTGAGAAAGGCCTGTGACCACCATGTTAACATACAGGGATGCTCTTATGTATTGCTTTTCAGTGGCTGTCTGACATGCAATCCTCTTTTTACTATTCATCTTTGATCGAACTATAAAAAAGCGTGAAGGGAGGAGTGCAGTCCAGTCACCCCTCTGTTCACTCACTGCACTATCCCAGCCCAGCACTGTAATTATGATTGATTTGGGTCTGGGACATATATTGCTTGGCGGGCCTATTCTGACTCTACTTCATCACCAGTCATGGCTAAATGCTTTAAAAGCATTGATTTGCCTGAATTACAACATGGTATCGGACCTCTCACCTGTCTGTGGGCGGCTCTGTGTGCGTGTGTGTGTGAGAGTTGGCGAATGTGTGTGAGAGAGGGAGTAAAGACGGATCTCACCCTCCACATATCATAACACTCGGCTCTCCTCTCCCTTTATCCCCCTCATCCGCCCCCCTATCATCTCCGTCCTATCGATTTGCCCCATAAAAGGTGTTTAATTCAATCAAGAGTAAAGTGAGTGCCTGTTTTTCTGGGTCCCTGTCGATAGTGGTATAATCAATTAGAGTGGGCCTAGACCTCCCTCTCTCTTTCTCTCTCTCTCTCTTTATTTCTCTCTTTTTTTTCTCTCTCTCTATTTCACTCTCTGTCCCTCCCTCTCTCTCTCTCTCTCTCTCTCTCTCTCTCTCTCTCTCTCTCTCTCTCTCTCTCTCTCTCTCTCTCTCTCTCTCTCTCTCTCTCTCTCTCACTGGCTCAGTTTCTAAAAACTCTTGTACACTGTCTAAGTCTGTTCTGTAGGTCTGTAATATTCTTAAACTAACATATTCGTAGATAAATTATATTACAAATATATAACATAAATGTCTCTTATTACTAAAAATAACTTTACTCTTTAAGAGCTCCATTTTTCATGACGAATAATATGTTGACAACCCTGAATTTCCTAATTATGAACTTTAACCAACATTATAATATATCATTTTATGCACACTCTTTTATCTGGAACACTTTGTCACAAAACATGAATATTAAATGTCCTGGAATGGTTTGGGGTAGGCTGCCCTGACATTTAGACCACACTGGAAGTCATTCTGCTCCTTTATGACAATGCCTCACTAAGTCACATAGTCTCTCAGGATAGCAGACTTTTGTCTGGCCTGTTGGGGATGATGTTGATGCTGTGCAGCTCTGTCAAGTACAGCAACTGCAACTGGGTGGTTTTGTGACCTGTGTAACTCAGCACCACAGTGTGGCTGTATTAACAGTTTCACAAACGACACATTGCATAATCTGCCTGCAATCCCTGTGAAAGATATAATTTTCTTTCCTATCCACAGCAGTGTATGGATCCCGCTCATACATTGTAGATAGTTGATTTTGTTTTGGCTGCAGTAGCAGGACCATGTCATTTTACTATTTGTTGCTCTTCTAGTTCTATTAGCATCTAGTCTGCCTTTCTCCTTCCTCACAGCATCAGTGAAGCATTTTGCAGAATAATAAAACACCTGCTGGCTCATCAGTAGAGAGCTCAGGCAGCTTGATTTGGATCTGGCATTTGAATAACATCTCTGCTACTATATCCTGTAGTTAATCTTTTCTTCCATATGAGCAGTGCAAATAACCTTGCAGTTTTTTGTCTTTGATCTCCCCATTCACTTGAGGCCAGTATGGAGTAATGCATCAGTGTTTGATACCATTTTCTCTCAGATAGGCTTTAGACTCAATTGTGAGGACAAGAACACTGTTGTCATTTGTCTCAGAGCTTTCATTATGTTTGCTGAGGTGATACTTGTAAGCATAGTCACCTCCACCCATCTGGAGTAATAATCAGTCACCACAAGGAGGTGTTTCCTAATGGTTCATATAAGTCAATGGCGAGACTTTGCCAAGGCTTGACTGGTAGTTGTGCTTTAATTGTAGGGATTGATGTGGTGGTGAACTGTTTAGCTGACATGATTTCACTATCATCTCTGCATGTCTGTCCATTCCTGACCACCACACTTTGGTTCTCAGTCTTTGTTTTGTTTTTAAAATCCCTTGATGACCCTCAAGAGCTTACATCAGGGTGCATGTCTTTGTTGCTTGTAGCATAACTATGCAGATGCCTCAAATTGGCAACACTATCTGTCCAACAGTCAACTTTGCTTTGTTCTGTTTTGCTATGCTGATCTGCAGCTTCACATTTCTCCACTTTTTATACCCTCCCTCAGGGGTGTTAGTACTGGGTCCTTGGCTGATATGTCTTCCAGCTCTTTTGGACTAAATGCATATGGCAAAGCATGTGTAGCTAAAAAGTAGACGTGGTGTTGATGGTCAGCCATGTCCTAAACAAATCAGCTGTTCTGGGTTCCAGGCTTGTATATCATCTTAAATGTATATGAGTGTAATCTCAATGCCCATCTTTTGGTCCTTGCTGGTGGTTTTTGACTTAGGGGAGTAGGTTGTTTTTAAGTGGTCAAGTCTGTGACCATCACAAAGTCGTGCCATAAAGAAACACATGGGATTTTTTGCACACCCACACTATGGTGAATGCCATGCTTTCAGACTAGTATCTATGATCATGTGTCTCTGTATCTAAGTTGAAATAGGCCATACCATGTGAGCTGGCTAACTGCCTCTTTAGCCCCACAAATTCTGTTTCTTGATCTTTTCCCCATGTCTACTTGCTTGACATCTTTGTGAGTCTTTTTTAGAGGCTCAGCAGTGGTGGCCAGATTGGGGATAAATCTGCCACAGTAATTGAATAGCACCAAGAAAGCTCCATATTTCAGCTGCATTTGTTGGTCAGCATGCATTCTCTATTGCCTCCACTTTTGACTTTGCTGCCCTGATGCCAATCTTGGAAAGAATGTGACCCACTTTCTGCTTTTAATAGTGAATGGTTTCTCTTGGTGCATTCTCTCATCATGCCATCCTGGCTGTTTGTTGATCTGCTGCTTCCATTGCCCTTGCAATTTACTGAAGTCCAGTGAGGTTCCGATTTTTCTCCCACAGCAGTTGTCTAAGCAGCGCACTGCAATGGCACCTGTCAATCACTTTGTCCTGTATAAAATCATCTCGGTTTTCTCCAAAGTTGCAAGTAGCAGCCAATTTCTTTAATCTGCTCACAAAAAACTGCCCACAGATTCCCCCTGTGCTTGTTCCACTTGTCTAAAAACACATGTCTCATAGGGATATATTTTTTCTGTGGTGTGAAATATGCATTCAGCTTTTTTGATGCTATTTCATAGTCTCCTTCTCCCATCTCGTCAAACCTGGAGAAAATGTCCTGAACTTCTGAGCCAGCTAAATGCAACAATTAAGCTCTCTTCCTCTTAGCATATTGTATCCCTGATGCTGTGATATAGAGTTTGAACCCATTTATCCATTTTTCCCACCACACTCCGACATTACCCGGGTCAGTGAAAACATCACAGGGTGAAACGGTGGGTAAACTCAGAGCCATGTTGTTTGCTCATGAGGTTTGCTTACACTAGTTTGCTTTTGAAAAACGCACTTCTTTACTTCCTTGTTAAGAGTCCATAACAAGTGTTTTCTATATCTCCTCGTCACCAAATGTAGTATTCTTAAGCCAACATATTCATAGATAAATCCAATCAGAGTCAGTACTGTGAATCAGAACATACCCTTGGTACAATAGATCTGTTTTTTGTTTTTGTTTTTTTAACTATTAACTATTCACTTAACTCCTATAGCTTCCGCATCAATTCTACACACACACACACACACACACACACACACAGGACAGAAAAAAACGATTTGAAGTTCTGCTTTTTGCTTTTCTTTTTCTGAGTTTCCTTGTATCTAATATTTCCACACGGTACAGACACGTGCACATACACTTTTACCCGTGTTGTTTGTAAAGCTGTATGATGTACTTCTATACACATGGTTACAACAGAGCACTCAGCACACTCGAGCGCACAAACAACACGACACCTAACCACCAGACAATAAAGCAAATGAAAAAATAAAAGCTCCGATTCATCAAATTCACACAAGACTCCACCACCCAGTAAATTAAACAATATTTCATAATCACTCTGACAATGAGACAAGAGACAGCAATTTGGGCTGAGAGCTCCTTCTCAGTGGCGAAGCACACACAAACACTCACACACACACGGACACATAATTATCAGAGCGGACATGCTCTGGAGACCCCAGACACTCCCCTAGTACCTGCCCAATCAACTGTCCAACAACAGACACCCACCCAGCCTTCATTTGTCTTGTCTGTGAGCTTATGTGTGTGTGTATCAAGCTAATTACCACCGTGAACCATCCCACACACAGACCTAACCCAGACATTGTGGCGCTGTCCAGGGACATGGGAGGTGGGTAATTAGCCTTCCATTATTACAACACACACACACACACACACACACACACACAACCATATAACACACATACACTTTAGGAGGGTTGGGAGGTTGTGTTTCAGGACTTGTTTTGGGTCCAAGGACACTGTAGGAGGTCATAGTTAACAATCTGTGTTAATATTGGTAGCTAGTTAACTAAACATTTGATCTGGTCATCACCATTGTTCAACAGACAACAGCTGTACCAGCAGTAAGACTACTTTTTGGACCAGAATGGAATAGTTTTTTACACCTTCTATCCACCTGATACTTTCTCTTGAAATCAAGAGTCATAATTCCTACATTAAGAAATATATGAGAGAAACCAACAAACAAAACGAAATGATGTGTCAGGTTAAATCTAAGATGGGGAAGATACTTTTTACCTGTGAACTGAAATTCTTTGTTTTACATTCAGTAAAACTCAGCAGTTCACATACTCAATAATTTTGTGCTCATTACATACTGTTAGCACTGGATTGTTTGCAGCAGTAATTGTGTTAATGCTATAATTGTTGTAATTGTGTCCAATTACATGGTTATTGTTTATCTGTCTGAATGGAAAGTAGATAGAGGAGGATGTAGAGAATGAGACATTAGTCAACTGCAATAGAAAAGCCAACAATAACACAAACACAGCTCTGCTGCTCTTCAAGAAATCTTCACTTTGCCAGAACCAGCCTCATCTTGGTGCCATATGTAGTGTGCAGGGAAATGGTGCAGGTGGGTTGAAGGTGTAAAAAATCTCATAACTCCAAGCTGGCCCAAAAAGTACCCCCATCCCACCTCTGGCCCAGCTGTTGTCTGGGGGTGTGTAATTGTGTCAAAACCTTCTATTCCCCTCCAAGAGCGCCTCCCTAAAGCAGTTAGACGCCTCCCCCCACATGGTCCTGGGCATCATCATTTTCCAGCAACCATCCATCTTCGGCCTGCGATTAATTCTCTTCATTTCCGAGCACAGGCCATAAATCCTGGCACACTTAATTAATTTCACGGCCAACGCGGGGCTCCCGTAAAGCGGGGATTGTTCTCGCAAAAGCCCATATTAATTATGCTATTTTACAGCCATCTCATTGAAGGCTGTGTTTCATCTTTCATAATTACATTTTCAACAACAACGGGGGCAACAAAAGGAGTCTAATTATGGATTTGGCGGCACGCTCCCTTGTAATAAGTCAATGTTAGCATCGAGCCTACGACGTGGTGCTAAGGCGTTACGACACACAGCGAGCGTAGAGTGGCCTGGCAGAATCGATGTGGGCTTCCATGTTTTATTATTGTTACTGTAACTATGATTTTAGCTGAGAGTACAATCAAAATGCAGAACATATTGAAAGCATTTGGTGGGCTGCTGGCATAAATTGTGTTGATGAAGTTAGAGGAGATTATTGTCACTTTGAGGCTCTGGTGATCATTACTCTTGTGATGGAGCTCATTGAGTCTCTGTAGTGGAGCTTGTCAGCTGCTGTCCTGATGTTCAGGCTGCAGATTCTCCCTCCTGTCCTCCCTCAACTCATCATGCAACACAAGTTTCCCTCATGCGCTCTAAATGTGCTTATAGACCACAGAGAAGCACCACAGTTTGAACAGATTAAACTAAGCTAAAACACTATTCACTTAAAACATTTTATTCACCAATTCAAACTGTGTGACACACTAACCTGAAATAACTTCAAAGCATGATTTTCATCCCCGGGCCTTGTGTCATGTCCCCCTCTGTTGCACTTTCCCACTGGTCTGTGCCACAGGTCACCACCCAGTCATGATGGGTGACAGAGCCTCTGTTAACAGCCACCTACACAAGTCATCCAGCATCCAGCCTTCCACCCACACACTCCTGGAACTGAGCAGTAATAATATACTCTCACACATGCTCATACAACGCAAACCTGCCGTAAGTATGCTGTGATGCATGGGCTGTCATGGCTGCCTAGTTGGTGGTAAAGTTGAGGCAGAAGGCCTGTGCTTGTTAAGTCATGATGCCGGGGTGTTGGCTTGACAGACATTTGTTGCTGATAACTGACAAACAACCACAATTTCTATAATTAGTTGAAGAAAAGAAGTTTGCCAAATATTGTGGCTGCTTTTTTCGCTGCAAATTTGATTTGCTTGACCCTGCCTTTCAAAAGAGAAGATTTGTTGCTTATGTCTGTTTTAAAGTGAAAATCTTTGGGGTTTGGACTGAACTTCATGCGTCATCATGCAGGCATCATCATAAGATCTGGGAAATGATAATGGGGACTTTATTCACAATTTTCACATTTTATAGACAAAATAATATCAAAAACTTGTCAAAAGGTATAAATAATGAAATTATAGTTAGTTGCAGCCCCACATAGCACCTAATCATGATTAAATTTGCATAGAATCAGAAATGAAGGAACATGTACAGTGAATGTACACCAATGAGAATTAACAAACATACCATGAAGAAACCCAAGTGTGGTTGAAGTATCGGTATTACAAAATCATTCAGCGGAGCTATGTGCAGTCATCTTCTCTTCTACTAGAAAAGACAGAGGAGACATACAGCCATGAAGACCGCTGATTAAATGTTGAGAACTAAGGCATGTGTTGTGTACGTTATCAGAAGGAAGACAGTAACCCTAAAAGTGAATTTGCGATGGGGACTGTAGTAATAATAGCCACCTTGCTGACCTGAGAGTGCAGCTATGTCACCTCTGATCAGTGGTGTTACAGTCCACTGCCGGATAGTCCTTTCACTTCCTATTAGGCTCCCCACACTGAGAGTCTGCGTGAAATGGCAAGGGCCATAAGTCCTTTGACAGCGACCTTGAACATATGTGTGTCTGTGTTCATCCATGTGCAACAACTACCAGCATCTCCGCCTGTGTGTGTGTGTTTTTGAGTGTGTGATATCTCTTCCTCCCCTCTCCCCTCCGCTCCTTCCTTGTCAAGGCCATCAGTGATCAGTGGAGGTTAAAAGTTACAAATCACCCCTCCTCCCCCACTCTGCCCTCCAACCCACCCCTCCCCCCTCTTTCCCCTCTCCTCCCCACCTGTCCTTACACTCGCCCAGGGGAAGGCCTCTAGGGGCCTGGGTCTCATTCATATTTGGGGCCATGGCTCCTGTTGAGGGTCTGCGGGGGATCAGAGGCAGCGGAGGGCAATTACTCCTCTGCTTTAATTGGCATTATCATTTTAGAAGGCTGACAGAGATGGATCACCTGGCAGGACCCTGCTACTGTTGGTATTGGAGCAGGGGGATGGAGGCGGAGGGATGTGGAGAGGAGAGAAAGAAGGTGTCAGACTGGTGGGCACAAGGAGAGCAGATAAGGGGAGAAGAAAATGTAGTTGGAAGAGAGGAGCACAAAATGAAGGGCAGAAGCGAAGAAATAAATCTGACACAAACATCAGCTTAACAGCCTGAACAAATAACCCCCATTACAGAAGAAAGGTGTGTAGAGGAAATTGTGTGGGCCAGTATCTCTCTGGGTCTGTGAGGATGTGCTAGCCCTCATAAATGTGTGTGTATGGCTGATTTTATGCTTGTGTGTGTGCAAGGCGAAAGGGCAGGGGAGGGGGAAGGAGGTGTATTAGTGTAACCCAGTGTGAAGCCTGGCGAGGGCCTAACGAGCAGCATGGCTGTGGCTCCATAACTCAGGTCCTGTAAAGCTGTCAGTGGAATTAAGAGGCACCCATTATAGGTGCCCATACGAGTGCCTCAATGCAAAATACCAGTCTTCTCCCTGGGGCCAGCAGCGCCAGATAATTTTAGATACTTAGTGAATCATCTTCAAAGCCAGAGCCAAGCTTTTTTATTTCTGTGGTTACTGCTTCCACACTCTATACACATTCTTATATTAGGTTCGGAAACTTCATTTGTGCTCTCTGAGTTCAAGTTAGCTTCCTCTTCTTCAGTGCTTCTTTCGTCACAGACTCCAAGTTCTCCCATCTCAGAGTACCCTCAGATTCCCAGTATCCCCGGAGGCTGAACCAGACAACACGCCACAAAAACACAGTGATGGATCGATGAAAAATTATTATGAAGCTGTCTAACCTGAATTATTGTTCTGTCTGTTGATAATCCCTTATTTGTCTCTTCCTGACATCCAACAGAATCTGTCAGTCTGACTAAAAAAAGCGAGGGACGGCTGATGGAAGATGATGAAGTGAGTAGAAAGAGGGGATGTGGGGCCCTCTCTTCCCGCCTCTTTTAAGGAAAGAACATACTTGAAGCGAATGCTGCTCTCTCTCTCTCTCTCTCTCTCTCTCTCTCTCTCTCTCTCTCTCTCTCTCTTTCTCCCTCTCTCTCTCTCACTCTCTCCCCCTGATATGAAAAATGAAAACTATAAGGGAGACAATAATAAAAATAGCAGTGTGAGTGGACAGGCCAGAGCAGTCCATTACTCACAGCTGCTTTGGGCTGCGTGGTAAAAATGTGCTGCTCACTGCAAAAGCATGCATCACCGCTGGCCCAAAACAAATGGGCTGTCTCCAACGTATTTACCTCCAATTGTTCAAGCATTTGTGGGGAGAGCTACGGCCTGTCCAAACAACTCAGGCCTGTCCATCTGAGGGACGAGAGAGTAGGTTATTGGGAGACATGATGAGAGAGATGCCGGATGCACTGCATGATAACAACATTGGAGAAAAAGGCTTAGGGAGGGTGGTGGGGGTTCTAAAGCTGTGAGAATTTGAAATTGTAGGTACAAATGTGTAGTTATAATATATAACATATATATAGTTATATTTGTATAGTTAAACAAAACTAATTGACAATCATTTTCATTTATCAGGCATATACGCTCAATATTAGACAGTTCCAGCTTCTCAAACAAAATATAATCTATTATCTTAGACTGTTGGTTGGGAAAATTACCTATAAGAAGACGTCACCATGAACTTGGATGGACAGTAGCAGGAAAAAGATGATTCAGATGAGGGAATGACCAGAGGCAAGTGAAGAGGTAATCATATGGTTGAAAAAGACTCTAGCATTAAATGCATCTTTAAATGTTCCAAAGTGGTTACAAATTCGGCTTGTGAAACAATTTTATGTGAAATGAGTTTTATTTAGGTTTAGAAATTCGGGAAAGGAGATAAGAGTGAAGACATCTCAAAATCTGTCTTTCAACAGCAGAAAAAACATTAATTTCTATGAACATTTGTTTAAACAGCAAGTTCATTGACCTGGAAAGACAAGCAAATCCTCCTGTGAGTTGTTATTTCTTTGTGTGAGTGTCCATATGAATGCGTGTCTGAGGAGTATCAGTTACATGATTAGAAATCTATTTGTTTTCCTTGTGAAGCCAATGATGATTTTGGAAAGCGAGATGAGGAGAAAAGGGAGTGTTGTGTGTAAACATAACAGAGGAGACAGAAGGTGCGAGGGAGTTTGATTCAAATAAACCACCAATTCAACTCATCTCGCCTCCCTATTCCTATTGACTTTAGTTTGAGTGTCCCTGGGAGGCTGTGACTAGAGACCTTGAATAGCAGATAATAATTTAATTTGGCTGAATGTTTTTCAGCACTTATCTTTCTATTCTTTCATTTTCGATTTAAAGGGCGATCAGAACAACATTGGACCCCCGTGGAGCTCGAGGCTGAGGCCTGAGCCGCCTTCATAGTGCAGCTTTACAGCTCAACATCTCCCATAGCCTAGTGTGATACAGCTGTGCTTAATGACAGAGCTCCATTCTTAAACGGCCCTCCTGATTAAGATGGCTCTCCACATCGCCCCCTGTTTATCTCCAGTGCGGTCGTTAGCCGGAATGAGCCCGCTAATGATGAGTAGTTTACAATATGGCACTCTGGCATAATCGGCCTCCTGTCATCATCTTGTGACAGAGAGGATCCCGCCCAATTCCAGCCTGTAGCTCTTTGCACGACGTGCATCTGAAAGACAGCAGATTTAGAGAGCATCACAGTGATAAACAGGAGCGAGTAAACATATTTCCTGTTATGATGATGTGCTTAAGTACGTCAAACATCGCCTGATGATGAGTACATCAAAATAATAAGCTGGAGGCAAAGCGGTAATCAGAGCAAAGCATCTCTCTTGTTTCCATCACATTCCAGGGAAATTTGCGATTGAGATGTATGTAACAACTGCATTATTATTACTCCTGCAACATCATCGCTGACTGCTGTAGGTTTGATGTGTGGGTGTGTGCGTGTGTTTGTAAAATGAGGATAGAAAATTTACAAAAAGTAATAAAATAAATGAAGCTAAAAGGAATAATGAAAAGGCCATTGAGAAGCGTACACAGATGAGAGAAAGTGAGAAGTATAAGAGAGGGAGAGGGAAAGAGAGAGCTGGTTATTTAATTTATGTGGGTAGAGGGAGAGAGTGGCAGTGATACATGGGTTTGTTAGTCAATTGATAAAGGAGAGGAAATTTCTAAAAAACATTCATCACAGAGAGATATGGCCACCATACATCACCTATTTGCAAACAACGAGGGCTAATATTTATCCCTAGAAGGGACAGAGTGACCCTCACACACACACACACACACACACACACACACACACACACACACACACACACACACACACACACACACAGACACACACACACACACTGTGTCACAACTCACCATGACCTAATTAAGCAAAGAGAATAGACCTTAATTGGAAAAAGAAAAGCTATATTCTAAAGAAAGCAAATATAATGGCAAACATCAAATCCCTTTATTGTAAAACTGAGTGCTTTTATACTGTTGTTGTTGTGTGTGTGTGTGTGTGTGTGTGTGTGTGTGTGTGTGTGTGTGTGTGTGTGTGTGTGTGTGTGTGTGTGTGTGTGTGTGTGTGTGTGTGTGTGTGTGTGTGTGTGTGTGTGTGTGTGTGTGTGTGTTTAAATACAGATACATATTACCCCACATGTGAGCTTTTAGTGCTGCAGTGTTTGTAGTAATGGAGTGTCATGAAGAATAAGCCCAGATAAGGGAAGCGAAGAAGAATCTGGTAGGCCTACATGGTTAGTTGAATGTTCTTACTATTTCCTCTATGTCAGAAAAAGATAGTGGAGTGTGTGTGTGTGTGTGTGTGTGTGTGTGTGTGTGTGTGTGTGTGTGTGTGTGTGTGTGTGTGTGTGTGTATGTGCATGCACATACACTAAAAACAGTAAGCCCTAGCTCTTGTACACACACACACACACACACACACACACACACACACACACACGCTTTCCCCCTGTAATGTATTAGATGTTGAATCCTTCTGATACATCGCCACAGGCTGAATCTTTTATCTTTCTCTCTTTCCTCATTCAGTCGACTACGTGCGTGGAGACTTTTAAATTGTCAAGGCTGAAATTTAATTATTTAATCCCCCGTGATCGATCATTAGTTAAAACGCCCGATCCACAAATCCTACACACACCCACCCTTTATCGCCACCCCCTCCAAACCACCCAATAAGACAGACAGCATTTTAAGGGAAGGGGGCGGTGGGTCATGTTTCATTCACACACACACACACAAAAAAAACCCAAACATAAAACAAACAATAAATACACTTTGCAATCCCCCACCAGCAGTTTCCATTTAATTCAACAAACAAACAAATAAATAAATGTGTAAATAAATATGGCCACTGTGCAGGATGGGTGTTGGGTTAATGTGTGGACGTGTGTGTGTGTTGGTGTTTGTTGGGGATGTATTGGGGGCGTCTTTGTTGCGACTTATAGTCCAGATGGATGACTTGTACGGGGGAGTGTATTTATTTTGCGGCGAGGCGACATCAGGAGATTTGTTATTCCCTGGCGTTGCCGAGTTTTTCACATTGCTCCACATCCCTGGGACCATATTTCATCCCCACACCCCCAATCCCCAAACAGATTTATTTACAGGCTCTCTTCCTGTACATATACACCCCCTTCCAACACATGCATACATACTGCTACAGACACATACTCATGCATATACACTATAAACAGCAGACGTGTTCAAGCACTGAGGACCACAAACACAACTCATCTGAAATCAAATGTATGCACACATGACTCGCTAACACGCAAATATGTACACACACAGGCCCGTTTTTTTTTGTTTTTTTTTTTACATCTGTGATGCAGCGTTCTGTATAAGTGTCCAATAAGGATATTCAACAGTATTGTAATTTTACCATTCTGTTTAGGTCCACAGCCTTTTCATGATGGGGGTATAATTGCTCTCATGTATTCCATAAAGCAGAGGGTCCTGTTCAGCTTGGAAAGAGGCAAAATGAGGAACCAAATAAGGAAGTTACTGGGCAAGGTCTGCTATAAATACCAAATGATTATCATAAATATGCCAAGGAAACTGTGCCAGACACTTGAATTTCATTGCTAAATTCTGCATTCATTTATTTGGCTATTTAACAAGAGTTTTTCTCAGAGGTTTGTCCCTCTTACAGTAAACAATACATGCAGCGATTCTAATGTGGGAGCATGGTACACCAGTTTGATATGCAGATAATTGCTTATTTTTATTGATTAGGCTTATTAGAAGTCACCTCCACCTGTACAGCCAGACTTAAGTACCAGAGTCTATTATGGGTTCATTGTTTTTTTGAGGAACTTACTAAATGTCCATAATCAGTGTGAATTCTGTCACATATATTAGCATTGTGATCCTTTACTACAACTCTACAGGCTAGAAGCTGATGAAAATCAATAATAAGAGAGTTAAAGTGCATACACAAACACTTTGAGTCTAAAAAAGAAAATAAGGAGGCTTTTTTCTTACTCCTTACCTTTGGTCTTGCAAAACAAGTAGCTGTCAGGAGGGGTGGGGGGTGGGACAGTTTCCCTGGAACACAAGAGAGAACAAGACAGAGAGAGAAAGGAAGAGACATAACTGAAAGATTAAGAGAAATGACGATAGAACAGGTAAAGAAGAAGGGTGCAAACAAAGTGTATAAGCCCCAATCTAAAACCATCCTTCACACCCCCTTTGCAGGAGGGAACCCAGAGCTTCAGTCTCTTAATAAAGGGGGGTGGATGTCATGAAATGCCAGGCACTCTGCTGAAATGAATAACCTGGGGATATGTGTGTGTGTGGGTGTAAGTGTTCATATGTGTGTGTGTGTGCACGTGTATGAAGGAGGAGGATGTTAGGGGTTCCTCAGCCCTGGGTCTCTCCTTATCTGTGTGAGTAATGATTCAGGCTGCCAGTGTGGTGGAGTCGCCCCATCTATAACCATTTACACACAGGCACACATACAAACAAATACACACACACACACACACAAGAGGATTAATCAGACAGGAAACGGGTCAGGTGGATGGACACAGCAGCAGGCTGGGTTCATCCATTCGCTTCTAAAACAGACGCTGTAAACACACAGGCAGAGTTTCAGGCGCTGACCGACCAGCAGCCTCACTGACAGCTTCACTAACACAGATGAAGAATGTTAAAATCTCACACACAAAGAACTCAAATGGCTAAAGAAAATACCTCATCATATTTTTTTCAGTCTTCAAACATTACTCACAGATCCATATAGACAGTGTAAGAGTTTCTGTAATCATTTTTCCTATCCATACTGGCCATTAAGAGATCAATTCCTATCTTGTCTCCAATGTAAGAGATGGACAAAATCCAGTATTCATTAGTCAAATCAAGTGGGTATCTTCCAAAGTTAATGTCCTCTTAGTACAAAATTCACCCATTTTGTTCCTCATTACTGGGCTGCAACAGAGAGAAAGGTGATAAAACAAAGAGGGGATTGTGTACTAAAAAGACAGTAACCTTGGAAGATTCATTCTTGTTTCATCTAACACAGATGAAGAATTATATTAGCTTCACTGTAGATGCTGTCCTCTGTCTCTTACGTGGTAATTGCATTATAAAGGGATCTCTTCAAGGCAAGTAAGGACAGGAAGAACAATTACAGCAACCAATAACTCTTTAAATGTACATTTGGGCATGTAAGTATTGTTTTAAGACAGACTTGAAAAAATGTGAACCTATCCTTTAATGATTACATGTAAAAATTGCAAGAATAGACAGAGGATGTGGATTTAAATATGAATGAATGAATCCTCTTCAAGTCAAAATCTTTGACTGATACAGAATTAAATTTTACTTGCGATTAGCCTGTTTGGACACACATCATTTAACACTGAAAACCATATACAATATCTCTTCTAAAGGGTACATTTTAGATTAAAGTAAAAGCACTTACAGAGATAAAATGGATAAACATTTCTGTCTAAGGAAACATTCAGCCAGTAAATAAAACTTCCATTACATTACGTGATGTAAGTGAACGTGAGTCTTTCGTAAACAGAGCTTGTCCTGTGGCTTTAGAGTAGGTTGGGGTGTGGTCCAGTGGTCAGGGAAATGGCCGGATGACCTGAACTCTGCTGAGTCATGTCCCAGGTGAGGGATAGAGCTGCCTCCACTGGTCTCCGGGACGTGCACTTAACCTGCAGTAATTACTGGAAACAACACTGAGAACATGGCAACATGGAACTCGTGGAAGTGGCTGGAAGATTTTAAATTACTCTGAGCCTCTTGAGGCACACTGTGGGGAAGCCTGCCAGGATTGTAATGTGGATGTTCAAGTTGTTTTCATCCTTTGGATTTAAATATCAGACTGGAGCCCATCACTCTGAAACAAACAACTAAAAGAACATATTTGTAATTGCAATGTATAACCTTTGCATCCTAAAATCTGTAATACAGGGACAATTATTAGATAAATTTGGGATTGCCTTCAGCAGCAATCACACTTGTATGGATAATGACCTTACAAAGTGAAGGCACAAATGGTCAACATTGACTGGGTTAGTAGTGAAAGGGAGGAGGAGAGGAGTAAACCAGAGAGCGAAAAGCGAGAAATCAGGAGGTAGAGTGGTAAAAAAAAAAAAAAAAAAAAATAGGTTAAAGGGGAAAAAAAGAAGACAAAAAGTGGAGGAAAGAGGAAAAGAGAGAAAGAGAGAAAGAGAGAAGGACCCTGCGAATGAGACCCAAATGGCTGCTAAAAATCATTAATCTTGTGGGGATCTATGTCAGCGAACGGCGGCGACACAAAGAGCTCTCGGAGCAGCAAGGAGAGCAGCTCAGTGACCCGAACCCAATTGGCTGAGAAAGGCCCACCAGGCTTTAATAGACTTTTGCTGATCCGACACTTGTTTGCTGGGAGCCACAAAGAGGCGATTGCAGGGGCTGACAGGGGCCTGCAGGCCCGGGGGCTCAACTCCTGGCCCATGATAAATGACCCAGGGTGGGCAGGGCCAGGGCCAGAGGAGAGGGGTGAGAGAGCTGAGAGGCAAGGAGGTCACCCGGCGAGGGAGGGTGGACAGAAGAGGAGAGAGGAAGAAGAAAGGGATACGGAGGATTGAAGAGTAAAGATGTTTGATAAAAGCATCGTCTTTGGATCCACAGTGAACGACAACAGGTCCAGAGATTATGACACGCAGGGACAGTGCAGGGTGGGAACCTCCTCAGGATGATCAGTTCATCCTGAGGAAAAAGAAGCAAAGAGAGAAAAAATGAGAAAGGGTGAAAGGGAGGGCAAGGAGTAAGGAAAATCAAAAAACAATAGAGGAAGGAGAGAGGAGCAGCAGAAAAGCAACATCTGAAGAAAAAGAAGCGCCTGCTTGGCTCTTATGCCTAAAATGCCCGGTGCAGCACCCACCTCTAGATCAATCATGCCCACACACTCACACAGTGGCACAAAACTGACCTGGGGTCAGCCTGCTCATATGGACAAGCTTTTTCTGGTTTTTGCAGGTGAACAGTGGAAATGAACCAACTCTGATCATAAACAGTTATACATTACACGCCTGACAGGAGAATAAAAAGTCTTCTCAGATTTTATACAGAGCCACTTGAGACTGATTAAAACCCTTTCATTACTCTTAGCTTAATAACATACTGGTGCTGTACATGCAGTGGATGATGCATTTTTTCCAGAATATTATATGAAGTGGAAATTTAATATAAACCAGAGATATGGTCTGACAGCTCCATATGCAGACAATTAAAGAAGGCCATTACAAAGGATGCTCCTCAATGCTGACATGTTAGAGAGCAGAGAGATTCTGTGTGAAGCAAAATAAACTAGTAAAGAAAAGATCATTATTATATGTCAGTTTTATAGGCACAATTGAGTCAACCATTTAAAAAGAGAAACAGGCGCTACTTATTAGTAGAAATGATCATAATCATGTTTTCAGTACATCATAAGAATTTAGTTACTTAGTTACGTTTCTTCAGAATTACAATGACCACTTATTGGCTTTGAAAATACAGATGTAAATTGTGGTTATGACCAGAGAATACGGGCTTTAATTATGTTATGCCTGCACTCTGATATTTGGTTCTTGTGGCGTCGCCTCCATTCTGTGGTTACGCAGCCCTAGTTTATAATAAAACCCAGTGTTATGCACAAGCCTCAGCAAAGAGCCAACTGGAAGGAAGCCAAACTATTGTACATAGCATTGCAATTTACATTAATGAAATGACCACTGCAAAAGGCAGATTTATTGTTCTTTTACTTCTGGGATTAAGCCAGTACAGTGCGTACTGACATTTATTTGTTGTTATATTTACAACATGTCAATCAGAGACATCTAATCTCAGAAAAGGCCTACAATTATGCCTTGGCCTCCCTATCATATTTTCATCCCTCCCCCCTCTAAAAAAAGAACTGCATATCACTGATGATACACATCAAACTATTAGCAATGAATAAATGCGCCACCAGAGGCGCCCTGTCACAAGAAATAAACCCTAATTTTCACTGCAAACAGAACTCACGGGGTAAATGGTGAGACTGTAACAGCTATGATAACCTCGGTGAATAATTAAGACTGTCAACAGTAGGCCTGTGCACCAAGAGGCCAGGCAGAGTGGATTTAAAAAAAAAGATAAACAATTGATGTTCACTCAAATCGATACTTTTTCATATTAATGAGATTGCCAGACTTTGCACTTATCTCACCTCTTGTTTTCCTCAAAGACTCCTCAGTCAATTATCCCTGATGGGGACATTAGCTTTCTTCGGAGGCTGGCCTTTGCCTGTTTACACAGACGACACGTCTTAATAGTACATGTTTTCATAGAGATAATCGATCAGTCTGAAGTAAACAAGAATGTCTGAGTAACTGTGCAGTTGTATACGCACCATGTTAAGATTGGGGATGCAAAAGGGACACCGTATATATAATCAAACTCAAAGTTTTAGAAACAAATGTAAACTGCCCTAAACGTTTCTGCTCAGTCTTTTTTTTTTCTTACTAGCATTTGCATTTTATGCCACAAAAGAAAAAAGAAAAGTGAATTAATGCAAACACCTGTTTACACACCGGGATTCAGTTTTGAAAAGTGCATCATCCAGTTGTAGTGATACATGCATTTTGAATTTGCTATAAACAATTTTGAATGTTGGCAAATTTACGTCATTTTTAGACATATTCCCTTAGATTCATTCTGTACGACAACACGAATACAAAATAAACCACATGGCAGCTGTGTGGTCTATAACAGTGAGTCAAAAGGCTGAACAGTTTAAATTCACAATTGTCATTTTAAAAGTTTCCAGGTGAAAACTTCCTTGCAATATACGCTTTAAACAAATCTGCAGTCAAATCAAAGCAGCAACGGGTAAAACTTGTGGAGGTGGAAGCCGAAGCTGCACAAGCTCGTCTCTTTTCTCCCTCCTGCGTCAAAGCTCATCAAAGCGGCACTTCCGAAAGCACCGTCTCTCCATCTCCATCCCTCACTCTCCCTGTCACAGGCCTTCCAGGACGGCTACCTTCCGTTTTGTTCTGCAGCATTTCCAGGAATGGTCGGGGGGACCATTACAGTTAATCATTACGCACGCCAAAGACGACCAAATAAAACCAACTGTTTACCTCAGAGAGACAGAGAGAGAGAGAGATAGTTTGATTCTGGCTCTAAAAGAAAGAAAGGAAAAAAAGTATTCCTTGTTGTCACTATATCCTCCCATTGAGACGAAGTTTGAGTTCACCCAGATCCAAAAGGGTCTTGGCAACGTAAACCGGCCTCCGGACAGCAGGTGTGCATGCATGGATAGGTCCCCGGGTCGGCACTGATCAGTGTAGAAATCCATATTAGTACAAGGGAATCATATCTCTTTCTATAGAAAGTCCACGGGCCTCCTGTGTGAAACCAGCGGGCCTGTTGCAGGTGTGAGATGTGAGCTGTGGGAAGCTCGGCAGCCACTGCAGCCTCCGTGCGTCAACTGTTAAATGTAACATTTTAAAGGTGATTTTATTTCTGTTATTCATTCCTAAAATCCGTAGGATGGGACTCTCATTAGGGGCGAATAAGCAAGCATCAACACTTTTTTTCGCTGTCCATAAGCACACGGATCACTTAATAGATCATTAACCACCGATATGCTGCTGACATGGACGCTTTTTTACATCTCGTCTCTCCATTACAGCCCGTTATTACCGAAGGGGGAGAGCCGCCGGCAGGCCTGCCTGGATCTATTAGACGGTGGACTCGGGCTATATTAGAGAGCATTACGACCTAATGGGGCTGCCGCCGGGTCGGCCCCGCATGGAAGAGGTTTTAGAGCAGCTCGGCACGGCACGACTCGCTCAGGGCGCTTTTGAAGTTGGAGCTGAGAACTGAGAAGCTCGCCTGCAGGTTCAGCGAATAAAAAGAGAACAGTTTTAACTACCTGAACGTTTTGATACCGGCAAGAAACAGAGGTTTGAATTTGTGCATCAGTGTATCCAGGCTGCTGCGCTCTGAGGCTGAAAGAAATAAAGTAGTAATCTGAGGATGTTAGATGATGACCATTCACTCTCTATAAAAAAATCATACAAGGACTAAAAACAATCCAGAGTGGCTTACAAGTGCACTTTAATTAGCTTCGAATCAAAATAACCTTATATAGTAAACAGTTTGGTCTAAATAGTGCTATTAAAACTAGTAATCATAGCCTAATAATAAATACATTGTAGTTAAAATAATAATACTGATAACAAAAATAATAAAATAAGAGAAATAGGTAAGTAATAGTCATAAATCAGTCTGCTGATTCTGTCAAGTTTTTGGTGTTTGCTTAAAAATTGCTTGGATGCTTATAAAAGTATTGATATTCCCTTTAAAACGTGTAATAATAATGTATCATTTTAAGATTTTATAATTTATATTTGTATCTTTACGTACAATTAAATTACCAAAACTTTAACTTGAATTTGGTTTAAAAATAGATTTCAATATTGTAAACCATATTAGGATATTATGACCTGGTGAGTATGGGATATGATTTATGGCGTGAGTTGGATTAAGAGTTCATCTATTGATACACTGCCTTACAACTCAAACCAAGTAAGAATTTAAAACAAACAAATAAGCCTTTCATTATCGGATCTCATCTATGGCAGCCTCCTCTTACATCCAGCCTGATCAATACGCTCTGGTCGCGGCTGTGCTCAACCGTGGATATGAGGTGGAAAGGAAATGATAATCCAATCGATCCTTCAAATGGACTCATTTACAAGCAGTTTCTTTTTTTTGCAGAGAAGCGAGACATTTTGCTCTCTCTCCCTTTTTTCATTTTTTGTTCGAGGGACAATTAAAAATAAAGATCAGATCAATGATGCGCCTATACATGCTGGGCAATCAACCTACCTGTTAGTGTCAGTGAGGTGATTAAACATGTGACACTCCGTGTTTATGAGACTGAGGTGATAGGGATTAATTGTTGTCAGTCGTAATTGCGGAATGTGACCTTTAAAACAAGCAGTTAGCGCGGAAATTTAAAAAGAAAAAGAAAAATCCAAGCACAAGATAAAAGGAAATCTGTGAGGAGCATCTGAGCAGCTTTACCGGTTCGTGTGTTGCCCACGCAGGGGCAGCCTTGAGCCTGTTTTCTGGTGAATCCCCTGTTCAGATGCTGCCCGGTGTAAAACAGACTGTCCGAGCCAAGAGCAGCCTGATGTGGGAATCTGGGAGTAATAACATGCCCTGGACAAAGTCATCTTACTTTTACCAGAAAAAATACACTCAGTCCACAGTAATACTAGTGGAGGATTATACAAATATATATTAGACTGTTTTGGTGGTATCATGGCAAAAATATTAGTGCATGAAGTTCAGTGCAGGAAGGTTACTGTGTTGTCACTATTGAGTATCACACAAACATAAGTTGTGCTTAGATTTTATTGTGATTCTTATTTATGAGCTAAAATACTGACCAAAGATGGACAAAGTGTATGTAAGCAAAGTGTGTTTACGGGCTAATACATTGTGTCCTTGTTTGTGGGAAAGGTCAGGATTCAACTTTACAACACTGTAAAAATGATGATGAACTGCATATGTATTTGCTGGAAAATACAATCTGTCTTGTAATTGGTTACTTTGTGGGAAATGTGTGTAAATAAATATCAGCTGTTAAAAAAAAGGGGGGGGGGGGGAAAGTAATTTAAAGAGTCAAATATGTCAAATTAATCTTGAATCTTAAAAATGAAAAGAAAATGATTTGTCTCCAATCAATTTGTTTCAAGCACTTTAATGACAAATATTATCACAAAATGAAAATATTCTTCTCGACAGTTAGACAGCTGTGCTTTTGGAAACAACTGGAACAATAGTAATTCTTGACTTTCTCACGTTACAGTTTTAATATTGGTTTTCCAAGGGAGTGTTGTGCCAAATGAGTGTTATTAAAGTTTTTTTTAAGTTTACAGCACTATGGCCAATAAATCACTCACATGACTCTCATTGAGGTCTGTCATAAGATAAGACAGAGACAGGGAGCTTTGCGTTACACCGGAGCTGAGGATAGTGTCCATGAAGTGGAGGCATTTCTCTCTCCCTCTCCTCCACTTTCCTCCCACCTTCTGCTTTTAGGGAACTCGGTCAGCTGACTGTCTGTAGCTGTCAAGACTGTGTTGTGCGCCCTCCTCTCCTCTGTTCTCCTCCTCCTTCTCTTCCTCTATTTCAGCGCGAGTCCCGCTCCCATTGGAGAGTTGAGCGCTACGGATCCTGCCTTCCAGCTCGACGTCACGGTGCGCTATAAGGATAAAGCGCTGGCTGGCTCCAAGCGCAGTCTGCTGGATACCAGAGAGTGGGAGAGAGTGAGAGAGGCGAGCCTTTGAATCTCTGCGGTGCAGAGCTGGAAAAGCGGCTTCTCAGCGAAAATCAGACGCCCTATTTACTCTGCTTATTTGTTCCTATTATTTTCCTGGAGAAAAAAAGGGACTTACAACCAAGAAGTTGCAACGAGGACTGGTGCCCGTCTCAACGAACAAACGTGGTATTTCTTTTATTATTATACCCTATTTATGTAGATTTTTTGTGAGTACACTTCTACTGAAAGGACTGAGCTTTTTTTTCATTTGCACTGAAGCGCATTGCTTTCTACCTCTGCCTGGTCTCTCTGCCAGATTATCCCAGTAGAAGTAGGCTATATGACGCAAACCGAGAGCAGAGCATTAGCCTGAAAGTTTTCCTCCACTACTTTTTTTCGTTTTCCTTTTTTTCCCCACCAATCATACGGTGTTTCATGCTAAAGCAAGTCAGTGCGCAGCGGTGGAGGGAGCCAAAATAACTATTGCATGAAACAAGAACGGAGAGAAGAGACGCTGATTAATAAGTCAGTTTTTGCGACGCTTGCAAGTACCTTTGCATATCTGCAAAAGAGTCGCGACAGCAACATGAGTGCAGAGCTGAGCATGGGCCCGGAGCTACCCAGCAGCCCTCTGGCTCTGGAATATGTCAATGATTTTGACCTGATGAAGTTTGACGTGAAGAAGGAAGGCCTGGCAGGGCTCGAGCGCAACGGGGTGCGCCAGTGTAACCGTCTCCAACCCCAAGGCTCTGTGTCATCCACCCCCATCAGTACACCCTGCAGCTCGGTGCCCTCTTCACCCAGCTTCAGCCCCACAGAGCAGAAAAACCACCTAGAGGAGCTGTACTGGATGCCGAACAACGGGTACCACCAGCAGATAGACCCGCAGACACTAAGCCTGACCCCAGAGGACGCAGTGGAGGCCCTTATTGGAGCCACAGCTCACGGCCACCCTCCACCTCCGCATGTTCAACAGCAGCTGCAGCAGCAAGGCGCTTTCGAGGGCTACAGGGGCCCGCATCACCACCACAGCCACCATGGCCACGGCCAGCAGCACCATCACCCATATGCTGGGGGCATCCCCCACCACACCGATGAACTGTCCGGGCACCCCGGCGGACACAGCCACCCACACAGCCAGCACCACCATCACCACAGTCAGGACCCCGACAGCCCGTCCCCGGTCTCCCCAGAGTCCCACCAGCCGCTCCATCACCATCGCCACCATCATCACCACCATCCACACGGCCACCTGAGCCAGTCGGGGCATCACGGCTCCGGGGGTGGACTCAACGTGGAGGACCGCTTCTCCGACGACCAGCTGGTGTCCATGTCGGTGAGGGAGCTCAACAGACACCTACGGGGATTCACCAAGGACGAGGTCATCCGTCTCAAGCAGAAGAGGAGGACCCTGAAGAACCGGGGCTACGCACAGTCCTGCCGGTTCAAGCGGGTGCAGCAGAAGCACGTGCTGGAGAACGAGAAGACGCAGCTGATGAACCAGGTGGAGCAGCTGAAGGCGGAGATCAACCGGCTGGCGAGGGAGAGGGACGCCTACAAACTCAAGTGTGAGAAACTGACGGGGTCAGGGGCCAATAACGGGTTTCGCGAGGCTGGCTCAACCAGTGACAACCCTTCATCACCAGAGTTTTTCATGTGAGTTGTCATAGCCTTTTCTTGTGAACCCCTCACAACAAACTTTCCCCTCCACCCCCCATCTTTCCTTTCTCCACAAATGACTGACTGGCTGATGAACAAACGATGATAATCCACACCTCCCATACTGTTTATGATTATACTAATAACGGTAACAATTAGCCTATATTCATATTAGAAGAATAATCCATCGAATAGTATTCTCATATATAATCATCTCTCCATCCACGTGTCAACTGAGATACAAAGAGCAATGTAGAGTGTCTGATCAGTCGCAGCATCTTTGTAGATTAGTTGCTTGTAGTGAAGAGACTTTTTTTTTCTTCAAAGAGGAGGATCGGCTGATGAACTTTTTTTCCCCCTCCTTTGAGGCTACAGCTTTTAATAATTTGTAAGTAGTGTGGGATGGCGTCGAGGCAGTTGTCTTGTAATTTTGTTCTCCAAAAATGATGACACTGTTATGAAACAACAAGTAGGCCCGGCCTCGCAGCCCGCAACACTTGAGACTCACATTCGACAAGTGGGCCCGTATAATCTGAGAAAAATCTCCAAAAGCAAGACTCCACTTTATGCAAATTTAACTTCTGTCTACTAACCTGGGGGGTGGGAGGGTGGGGGGTTGGGACATTTTATGCAACATCTCATTGATTTATTGCCTGCTTGGTTATATTCGAATATATATTGAAACAAAAAATCTGCATTAAATATTAATCCTGCATGCTGGACATGTACGGTAATAATTTCTATTTTGTACTTTCATCTTCTCGTGTATATTAAGAGCATGTTGTTGATCTGCGCTTCTCCATAGTTTTTGGGGGGTTAGAGAAATGCAGCGGGGACAGAACAGCAGGACTGCCGGTGCAGTATCATATGGTGTGGGTTTCTTTGGGCTTGTAAATATTATGCAACCGCAAAACTGCACAACAAGATTGAGGAGGCTGGTTTGAACTTCTTTCTTTCTTTGTGTTGTGATTTTATCTCATTTTATGATTTTATGATTTTTTTTTATATTCTAGGGTAATAATTGTGACAGGATTGCATTTTTTCCAGTTGCATTTAAATACAACAAACTTTGTGTGTCAAGTGCACTTTTGGATAATTATTTGTTCAGTTTTCATTTTGAATTTTGTGCAAACCTCCCTCCAGGAAGACATACTATGATACTATATTGTAATATTATTCAAGTAAGGCCTACGTGCAAAAGTTTGAGAGTAATATTTGGGCACATGTGAGGCTGAAAACATGTGGCCACAATATTATTGGACCCAGATTGCACAGAAGAGGCTGTTGCGCACCAAGGCGAGGTTACAAGTTTTCTACGTACTGTTAAACAGCAGTATAATGTGGGCACATGCTCTCTGTCATTTTCAATTACACGTGGCTTTTGTGGCTCTAATTCAGAAAGTGCTGTATTCACTCTCCAAGAATCCTCTGCAAAGGTCTCATTCCGATTGGCGGCCACCTGTGGCATTTCAACACTGGGCCTCATATTGATGATTTATATTTTTTAAACAATATTTAGAAGAAGTGCAGCAACATACTTGTCAGGAGATTTATTAGAGTTAATATTTAGATAAGCGTTTTAATACAAGGTTTGACTATTAATGCTCTATGTTTTCCTGATTTTTTTTCTGCCGGTCAGTAAAAAAGGGGATTCAGGTGGTGCAAATTCTCAAAATGAAAACAATGTGTATGTTATGTAATACATTTTTTTTGGTCTTGGTCTTGTGTTTTATTATTATTTGATGATTCTGGTTCTGCTGGCCAGATGCATAGTTAAAGTTTTTATTTTCATGATTTAAGTTAACAACTGTCAGATCATAACGAATAAGCATGGTGCTTGCATTTAAACTATTGTTGAAAAGTCATGCATTTAAACAATCTTTCGTTTTTTACTGATTCAACTGTGTTGAAATCGAACTGAAACTGCAGCAGCGGGTTGTTGTTTTGTTTTCACCAATTCCATGTACTTTGCGATGATGGGGATCAATTTTCAATCCTGTTTATATAAATAATAGTTAAACACTTAAATTTGAACTGTTCCATTCAGGCTGGTTTCTGTTTTGTCTTATTTTTTGGTTGTTTTTGGAAGAAATTGTTTCCTATTTTGCTTATTAAAGTCATTCAAATGGCAAGAACTCCCTCTCAGAGTTTTTTTCTGCACCCATAGGACAGATCTGTGATGTGATGGCAAAATCATGTGCAGATTGAGTCATATTAGCAACACATTAGCACTAATTAATTATCCCACACACACACAGACACACACACGCTGCAGAGACAGTCGCGCCAGAGCACACTCACTTTACTGCCAAAAATAAAAAAGAACAGGTTGTCGATTGCAGCCACCGCAGTAACAGTTAAGAGGAAGAATTTTATGCAGAGCTTTTGGAAAATTATTTTCTCTTTTAAGAACCATTTTGCACCGACCTCTAAACTGCATGTCATTTGTCCGTGGCCTTTGTTTTATTTTCTAACTTAAGAATCATGTGGGAACTTTGGATCAAAGCCTGCTGTGATTAGATCAGGACTTCCACCGGGTCTTGCCGTTTATGGCGCTGCAGGGAGATTCCTATACATGCTGCTGGCCTCTGCTGTCATGCTGACTTCTGCAGAAACCCCGCCGTTACAGGAGCGCACGGTAAAAGGAGATCTTTGACCTTGCAACATACCGGAGAAGAGACGAAAAACCCCAGATTTAAATTAAGTGTTGAAATCATTTTTGGGTTTCGGAATGCATGGCTTTGAATACACGCAGAGGCTCAATCTGGTGTGGTGTTACACAATTTGAGCCTTAAAAAAAAAAAAAACTCGACCCTGTCGCCTAATGCGCTAAACCAGACCTCAGCTTCACAATAATCCCGTGTGCGCGCCTGCGGGTTTGATATTTTTATGGTTAACATTAATGGAGTTTATGATTGCCATGTGTCAACACGCTTGCAGCATATTAGAAATGCATGCAAATATGCGCCCAACTTATCAAGTTCAGGGATTTAAAAAAAAACAAAACAAAAAAAAAACATTTGCTTCACAACTGGCCGTGAAGCGTTAAGCATTAAAACACATTTCGAAGCAACAATTATCAACGGACACTGTCATTCTTGAATCTGCATGTGCAGATAATGTGACAATAGGAGCAGAGAAGAAGAAGGGAGTAAGTGTTGATCTGGTCCGGGTCTAGAGTTTCTGGTGTCAGAACATTATCTGCCCCGTGTCTGCACATTCTCAAGGACAAAACCGCTAGGAAGAGAATCAACCAATGAGTCCCGAGGAAGGCGAGTCTAGTTTACATTCTCTCTCTCTCTCTCTCTCTCTCTCTCTCTCTCTCTCTCTCTCTCTCTCTCTCTCTCTCTCTCTCTCTCTCTCTCTCTCTCTCTCTGGACAGCCACTGCAGCCTGGGGGCATGAGTGCAGCTGGGGTGAACCAGGAGAAAGAGGCGTATATTTACAGTTATGATAATAACACAAAATAACAAGACACATCTGGTTTTTTTATTGTCTAGTGGGGATCATTCTCACCTTATTCTTTATATAGATTTTTATATAAAAGCTGCTGCTGCTGTGTGTGTGTGTGTGTGTGTGTGTGTGTGTGTGTGTGTGTGTGTGTGTGTGTGTGTGTGTGTGTGTGTGTGTGTGTGTGTGTGTGTGTGTGTGGAAACCAAGCTCTGTGTATTATGTATAGTATCATATGGTCTATTATGACTTAAGAACTCACCACACTTGCTGAGACCCAGCTGGACGCACACAACTGAAAGAGAAAAGTGTATGCAGGCTACTAAATCAAACAAAATAACCATACAGTCATTTCCTTTGCAGATAAAGAATCTGTCTGACTGTCAACAATTTCACAAAATAGGCTCAAATTCAGTTTACACCTCCTTTAAACTAACTAAACTAAAAGTAATAAATGAATATTTCACCATTAAAAAATGGGAATGGTATTGAAATCTGATGGACCCATAACACAAATCGACCCAATGAGGTGTATCTGTGTAATATTTTGTTGGATTTTCACTGATTTGCGTCTTTGCTGACTTATTTGAATTATGCAGTATGTGCATGATTAAATTTGTGCAGAGATGACAGCCCCAGGACAATTTGTTTGTCATTTTCTTACATGCAGGAACCTTTTTTTAAATTTTGTGAAGAGCATGTTTTTGTTGAGAACCAATGATGTGTAAGACTTCATAGAGAAATGTGTTGTGTAAAGAGAAAGTAAGGGGAAAAAAAGGCAGAGGGGGAAAAGTAGAGGAACGCATCAGCCTCAGCTCAGCGGAAGAGCCAAGGACACAGTGACCAGGCGTACTGTAATGATTTTAGTCTCCGATCACACATTCACGCCCCCCCACAGAGATCCTATCTGCATTCAGCCTGCTCTGCCAGCCTCCACCTCCAGCTCCTTCTATGAGCAGCAGCAGCACTGAGGAGCCTATGGACGGCAGCCTCAGACGTGGCCGGCTTCTGTTTGTCGCCTGGACCCCACAACGTTTTAAAGCTCAATATCCTGTGAGCTACTGCAGCTCAGCAGCTTTTAGACACTCTCACAGTGTTAGTATTAGTTCTGCTGCAGGTATTTCAAAGTCGCTGAAGTGTGTTTGCACATTTCTCCCTGCTCCATACATTCAGACATTAAACACCAGGAACTCATTTGCATCTTGCATAATTTGTGTTAGAGCGTGAGGTGATCTTTGTGTTTAATTTTACTTTATGTATTCCTTTTATGTATGTATACGGTTATTTTAATTCAATTGTATGGTGCTATCATGTTGATTTCATTACATTTAGTTAAAAATTCCATTGAGGCACACACATGCACACATATACAAGCAGTCCATCTCCCTGCAACACCAGCAGTCCATTGACTTTCATTGGAAGTGACTTGCCTGCTACTCTAAATCACAATGATTTTCCTGGGGAATTAAAGCAGGCTTTACCCCAGGGGACACACATACAGACACACACACACTGGAAAGAATTAACCAGTTACTGAGTGTGAGTGTGTTCAAAAGCCAGTGAAAGGGCACAATGAGAGAGCAGGGATGAAAGAAATGTGTTGCTCTAATTAGCCTTTGTGTTTTACTTTTCATACCCGGTTGTCAGTGTCCAAGGCGCTGAAAAGCAGTCGCTTGCGTTTTCCAAGTATTCGCCACATCTCATAGGTGTGGTGTGCGTGTGTTTCAGACTGGCTGCTGGAATCTCACAGGTTTTCAGTGTCACTGGAACCCGAGTCAATGGCAATCAATCTTCACCATCTTCCCCTCGTCTCTCCCTCATCTTGCTCCTTCCGTCGCCTTCATCTTCTCTCCCTCAATCCTCAGCCGAGGGCCCGGCCTTGTCTGGAGTTCAGATCAAGTCAGCGTCACTGCATCTGTTATTCATCTCCAGCCTGTAACATCCCACACACTGCAAACACACACACACACACACACACACACACACACACACACACACACACACACACACACACACACACACACACTCACACACACACAAATACACACACAAGATGCAACCCAAATAATGGCACACAAATAATGACATCACTCCTTTGACTAACACACAGAGTAGAACAAACAAACAGGTGGAAATAATACGAGGGAGCTTTCTATGTGTACACAGATCTGTTATTTAAAATTACAGTATGTGGTTAATTATTTAGTTTTGCACATTAAATTTAGATGTGGGCAATCATATTTGTCAGATAAAATAATTTTACATATAATAAATGTTTGACCTTAACTCTACAATAAAAATTATTTTGTAACTGCAAGTTCACGTTACAGGGCCGTACCGTGATTACATCAACATTAGTGACAATATCTCAAAAGGCTCCATTTCCACACGGTAGCAGACGAGAAGTAGCTGCTGCTTCCCGCTAACCTCGTCCACCGCAGCCTTTCTTTGTGATGAATGTGTATCTTCATGGTCACAACCAGTCAATGGTCTGTATGATGGATACCTATGGCCATGGCCGCAGTGAGTCGATGAAAGTGACCCATGTGTACATCTCTGCTTCCGGGATGTGAAACCCAATTCCGGGTGGGATTGATCCATGTCTGGCCACTGCAGGGCTAAGGCCAGAGGGAGAAGATAAGAGCAGACACCAAGCGGTCAATGATGCGTTCTGAACCATCAACCTCTACTGCAAACACCCCCCCCCCCCCCCCCCCCCCCCCCCCCAAAGACATTTAAAGGTATATAGACCATATTTCATCAGGACACACATATGAAAATCGTTTGCTGCTGTCAAAGCACTGCTGACTTTCACTGAAAATATTAGAAATGGAAGAGAAAAAAATGCAGGATCATCATGGGAGCCTGCACCTGCAATCTGATACAATTACTGCCACAATATTTAGTCTGTGTAAAGAAATTCAAGATTGATAATTTATGGATGGTTGATGTGATTTATGATTGATGAGAAAAGCTTCATACATTTGTGGATTTCTACATTTCTTGTTTTTATATCAAACACAATTGAATATATATGATTTTTACACCATTGGCAGATAAAACAAGCAATTTGAAGACGTCACCTTGGATTCTGGGAAAATGTGATGAGCCCTTTTCATTTAATAAACAAAACGCTTAACAGATGAATAAAATGTGAGTGGTAGCCCAAGAAAAAAGAAAAAAAAGCCAATTATCTTTGTGTATAAAATGTCCTTAAAGATGATTTCCTATTTACCATAAGTATAACACACATGAGATCTATAGCCTACCAGTCAATTAACTCTACTGAGTACCTGGACTGCCTTGCATGAGCACTGTGAGTATGCTACGTGAATGTGTACTGTATCATCTCCACCCTGTGTACCACGCTCTGGCCTGTTGTCGCCCTAAGATGTGAGGTAAATAATTGAATGGATCCATTAATAAATAAAGTGCAGGGGGAGAGAGGAAGAGGAGGGAAGGAGAGAGGAGAGATGGGAGAGACAGGTCACTCATCTTTACAATCACCGTGCAGGGAGTGGTATGACTGCAAACACACTGCCACTTTTCTCTCTGAGCTCTTTTTTCTCCCCAGGAGGTGTCTGGACATAATAAGCATTAGCTGTAGTGAACTCTGACTTTGAGCTTGGAGCAGGATGTGGCATTTCAACACATTTCCTCTCTCATCCACCGGGACAAGGCTACTTCCTGTAAAACAGGTGGAGGGAGGTAACATGGAGCTACCCCTAATGCACCGGCCAAGTCTACCTTCAACACGGCCAAATAGTTTTCCAGTAGGCCTTGGTAAATTCCAATTGGCAGTATGCTATAAGTGCTATTTAACAGAAAAACATGCCAGGGGAACATTAACTGGAAAGGAGAATATGAAGTTGTGGTTTTAAACCGTAAACAATTTTAAGAGGATCCATTATCAGCTATTGAAAGTCTTCAGTAGTACCAGTGTGAAGTTTTGACACACCTTTCTGTTCCCTTGAAATGAAAAGTGTACAAACTTTTGACTGGCACTGCATGTTTCATGTTAAAATGTTACTCAGGTTCCTTTTTGGCTGATGGCTTCTTTAAAATAAAGACTACTGTTTGGGAAACGCATCAGAAGATGCGTTTCTGTGACAAAACACCAAAGAAAGAGCTTGAATCCAAATTTGACAGACAAAACAAAAAAAGCTGCCCTCAATCACATCACCACTCTAACATGTCCAGTAAGTTGTTTTTTTTTCTTTCCCTACTAATTCTACACTAATGCTCACTCACTACTTTCTGCTTTCTCCCTCGCCCATTCACCTCATTCTCGCGTTTGCTCTCCTTCTTTCCCCTTGTTTTCTCTTTCTGCGGGCCTTCTTTTTGATTTTACAGCCTGATCTCTATTTAGATTTCCTCGTTTGGAGTTGCCACAACGCTCCCCGCTGCCAACATCTGTAAGTGGTTTGGAGGCAAGAGACACTATGGAAAAACATCAAAAAACAAAAAGAGCAGAACTGCGCTTGACTACCAGGGTTAGATTAGAACAGAGGCTGTGAAAAGGATACAAACTGCTCTGGGATCAGAGGCACAAGCAAGCGCCGGGCCAGGCTCTGTCTGTCTGAAAGTATAAGGTTGGCAGTGGCGCTTGTTATGTAGAGGGAGATAAATGTTTGAATCAGGAAAACACATACACATCTTCTAGTATATGCCTCATGGCTGTGTAATATTCTGCACAGTGCGAAACATAAATGTAATATCTGCACAGACTGTACTTATATTGCTCGGGGTGTTGTATGGAGTTCTTGGGACCCCACAGTTTGGGGTTTACTGGGGATTGACCTCAATCACGTGTCAGGTTTTAAGCAGATTGGACATAAGCTGCAGCACTTTTAAAGAGATTATGTTATTGTAAGAGATTAGGGGAAGTAGATACATTGAAGGGAGCTAATGAGGGGGTTCTCCCCTCCCCAGCTGCCAGCCTAATTCAGTGCTCACTGTCCTGTTGATAATACACACTACAATAGTATTACTGTGGCATTAGAGGCTTTACAGTGTTGTGGCAGTGAGAGCTACACTGTTGATAGTGTGGTGTATGTAGAGTTTGAAAAGGTTGTGTATTGCTTCCATTTGTTTGTGGGCATGTGACTGCTCTTTATACACATGTGTGTTCATGGAAGAGGGGGCGAGGAGGAGACTTTGTGTGTACAGTAGGGTCTCATTAGGTAATGAGGATGATTACGCTGCATTAGGTGGTGGAGAAGAGAGGCAACAGCCACAGGGTGGGAGGGGAGAAAAGAACATGTGTCTGTGATTTGCGGCATAAGCACATACCATTTAATTGACACAAGCGCTCTCCGTCTCCTGATTGGTGCAGAGCTGTCCTCTGCATGTCTGCTTGGCCCTCTCTGTCCTTGACTCGGAGGGCAGAGAGACAGATGTGGTGTGAAAGGGGCGGAGTAGGGGAATACAGAGAGTGTGGAAAGGTACTGGACTGAAAGTCGGCTGTGGTTAGAGGTAGAGAGTGGAATATTGGACGTGTGTAAAAGTGTTTTGTAGGTCAGTCCTTTTGCAGCCATGTAAAGCAGAAGAAGAAGATGGAAAGGTTTTATCTGGGGGTCCACATGACAGACTTAAGTAATGCTATATGCTTCTTCTAAAGGAGAATTGGAGAAACGACCAGAGCATGACCCCATGGAGGGCCAGCTGGCTGGATGTGTGAAGACAGGCTTCCCTTTGCATGGAGCTGGCCCTCTCTATTCCCCTTCTATAAGTAGGCAGGTATTTTTACCCAGAATAAAGTGCTGACCCAGTCTCAGGTAATTACACCCCTGTTGGGCTTTGGCACAGACATGTCAGGGCGGTGCTGAGTGCACCTTACACCCCAGCTACGGGTAAACCACACTTATCTCACTATTTACAAGCAAGTATAGAGCCTTGCTCCACATGAGAGAAAGGGAGGAGGGCATACCTTGGCAAATCTAGGAAACCTTTCTCCTGGCAAAGGCCCACTGACATCCCATCCCCCATCAAATAGCACAAAAAGGACACAAAAGAAATGAAACTATATTCCGTATTCATGCAGACGGTGTAATCAAAGTAAAGAAAAAAGCAACATAGGCAGTGCCAAACTGAAGGATTTTGGCAATGTTGTGCCCGTGTGTGGCACATTTCCTGGCGTGGATTCAATCCAATAATCCCTAAGAGGGTTTGGCATGTTCTAATCACTTCTAACATAATAACATTGAATGATCATGAATGATGCATATCTTTCTTGGAACAGTTGTTCAAAGAAAACAATGGCTTTATAAACATGTCTGAATGTGTTGGTGCTCCAAAATGATTGGAATAGCATGATACTTAACATAATAATAGAATATCACTATATGATCCTATTTGGCACATGGTCAAAATGACCTGAGGATATTTGGGCCAAGTTCAGGCCCGTTTTCAGGCTTGTGCTATAGAAGAGCCAATGTTACTAAATGTAGGTTTCAATGTCAAAATTATTTTACCCTCAGGTTGTCTCACTCTCTCCCTCTCACACACACACACACAAACACACACACACACACACACACACACACACACACCACAAATGATGGCAAGTCAACAGGTTGCAGCTTGCTAGCTTGCTATGTTTGACTGTATTGGACAGACATTTGTGGAGACTGTAAAAACCAAATTGGTAATACAGAACTTTTCAATGTTCCCACCTGTCAGGAAAATCTGGATCTGAGAAAACGTCTTACATTTGGTCATCATGTTCTTCCCACATCAAGGAAATTTGACTTCCTGATTGGCTTTAATAGAGAGCCAGACAGTTCTGAAGTTTGGCTTCAAGCTTCCGGTGGAAAAACTTTTTTGGCCGAGCCAGGCAGGGCTCTGGCCTGAATTAGGCCGGGTCGGACTATGGCTGGCCTAATCTTCAAGCAGCCAATGCAGTACTCTACAAGGATGCACGGTTCAACAATCCTTGGAATCATTCTGTTAACAATAATTACTCTTTGTGTAAAGGCTGCACCAAAACCATGACAATAAAAGCATGACCCACCACCACAGGGAAAAGCAATTACACTGGCATTTCATTTATTATAACCAACGCTGTATTTAATGTTGTTGTAGAGATGATATTAGCCCTGTTTCAAGTCCCTCTATTCTCTGTATAGCCTTCTACTATATGCCTTTAAGAAAAAAACCACTGAACGTGTTTTTCAGATTTTCTAAGCAGGGCAGGAAATCTTTAGACCCTGTTTTCTTTACAAGAGACTTTCTACAGTATCTATATATCTTCTCCCCCATTAAATGCATGTTCTATGGAAACTATGTGCAGTGTGTTGCTAGGCAAAGCAGAGACTAAGGGAAATTACTGTGGTCAGACCATAGTCCTTGAGAGAGAGGAGGAGAGGAACGCTAGGAGAAGACAGAAGGAGAGAAGAGGAAAAAATGGAAAAGTAAAGCACTTTCTGAAATTGAATAATCTACCTATGTACGCATGCGCTTGTATGTGTGTGTACGCACGTATGAAGATATACACATGAACAAACACGCGCTAGGATTGCTCCAGCTGAGGTGCTGCGTGTAATAATACGCTGGTGGGAATGTGCCACTGCACGTTAATTCTCCCTTCACGCTTGCGTTGAGGAACACAGAGCCTCTAATTGATGCTAAACAAACTGCTGACCCAGACTCAGGATGAAGGTCTGTCACTGATGCACACACAGAAACACACAATACACAAGTACACATATCATAAAATGCACTTTTGCCACTAAATTCACAAAAAAGTGAATGAGCACAACTGTGGTGGAACAAATACAACATTTCTGAAATTGTCACACATTCTGTTGCATTGTATAGTTAGTGAGTAAGATTCAGGAGGGTATAAGAGGCTTATAAGGG
This sequence comes from Scomber scombrus, assembly GCF_963691925.1. NCBI lineage: Eukaryota > Metazoa > Chordata > Actinopteri > Scombriformes > Scombridae > Scomber > Scomber scombrus. The sequence continues at coordinate 18,746,989 of NC_084979.1, read as the reverse complement.
CAGAGCTTGAAAGTTATACACCACATGCACAAGAACGGGACTCCTGGATCTGGTTCTGCAACGTCCTTGGAATTTTGGAGGTGCATTTAGGAGTGTGTGCATACATCTGCGTTAGGAGTACCTTCTGGTAGGTGGTGGTGTTTGTCACACACACAAACACTGATGTACATACACACACGCCGGCCCCTAAAGGAAGCTCCAGGGAGGCACAACGATGCCTTTGTGCGGGCCAGATTTCCCATGTCTCCCTGCTCCAGCACACAGATAGATCATCTCAGTGTAGCCAGCTGTATGAAGGGCAAGTGCATGCATGCCATGGAGAAAGAAAAAGAGGGAGGGAGAAAAAGAGTGGGAAAGAAGTTCTACCCCAAACCACTTTTTTTTCATTTCTCTTTTCACACTTTCTCCTTGTCTCTTGTCTCCCATGTCTTTCCCTCTTTCTCTCTCTCCCTTCGTACCCTCCCCCTTTTCTCTCACTCTCTCCGCAGAGGAATCCAGTCTCTCCGTTGGGATTGGAGCTCTTTGAAGGTGATCCAGAACTGTACTGCTCACTGCCTATGCTGCTGCTGCTCTCCTCCCTCTCCTCCCTACCTCCTCCAACACCCCCACCTCTACCCTCCACCCTCCGCTCCCACCCCTCAGCCCTCAGGGGGCCTGGATCCCGCTCAACCGAGAGCAGCCGTGCTCCAAATCCAGGCCCGGGCTTAGCGCTCCTGCCGCAGGCCTCACTGGCTGTCCCACTGCACCATAAAGAGACAAAGAGGTGGGAGGCCTGGGAGGAGAAGAGCAAGGTGGGGGGATGACAGAGGAAGAGACAAGGGGAGGTGGGGGAGTGTGAGGTGTGTTTGGTCACATTCACATTTGGCATTTCAGACACAGGGCGATTAGAAGGGAGATGCTGCAAACTCCACCAAGCAAAAGTTCCTCTAAATCCAGCTCGCTCTCCGTCCTTCCAGATCATCTCTCCCCCGTTCCCTCTCTCCTTCACATAACTGTTTATTTTCCCTTTCATTTCATCCTCACACTCCCTCCCTTTTTCCATCCCACTTCCCCTCTCTTCCCTTCCCCTCTTCCCTCCATCCCAAGGGCAAGCTCTTCACAGACTCGTCAGACTGGTTTCTTTGGCACACCTCGAACACACAAACACACACTCAGATGCCAACATACACTCAGACACATACCTCTTCCCTCTAACAGAGGGTCCTTCACTCAATGCCTCAGAGTCGTGCAGGAAAAGACAGAGAATGACAAACAGACAGAGGAAATAAAAAAAAGAGAAAGAGGCAGATAAAGAGAAGGAGTGAACTAGGAGGGATGTGCATTCCTTTGGCTTGTCTGGCTCGGGAGCACAGGAGACGTGTTGCTGGCTGTTCAGTTTATTATCCCCAAGCCATATGGGTTGGCAAGCTTTTGGGGCGTGGTGGGATGTGTGTGTGTGTGTGTGTCAGGGTAAGGCAGAGAGTGTGATTATACTTACATTATGTATTTTATCACTTACAGTACATCTTTGGGTGTTCCAGGCCACAATAACCTGAGAAACACACACTACCAGATTACTGCTTCCAATTAAACATAAAGAGCTTCCTGTACCGCTTAGTCTAAATACCAACACATACCGCACATTTATACACATGCACACACAGGCAAATTAACACAAGTTGGTAATTTCACCTATTTGTGACATGAATGGTTTAATAACCGTTATCACACGATGCACGGTAATGCGCAGTGCTTCATTTGATATTCAAGGTTTATTGCTACTTCAGTGATTTCATAGCTGTGGCCATCATTTATATCGGTTATTGTAAGGTTGATTTTGTTGTAGCGATGTCCCCAGAATCTAACAATTACTGTGGCAAATACAAATAGGGCAAAGAGTGGTTATGAACAGGCAAAATGTTTTGCCAGATTAAATAAAACCCTAGGCGAGTACACCTGAAAAGTCATATCACCTGTATATAGAGTTTGTTGTATAGCGTTTTGCCTGCTGTATATATGATTAAGTTTGCTTATATCTGTATAGCTTTTATGTCTGTATCAGTTTTAGTTTATAAATTGGTTTGCTTCAGTGTGTCAAAGACTATTAACAGTTGAGAATTGAGAACTGGAGTCAAATTCCTTGGATATGTAAATATACTTGGACAATAAAGTTGATATTGATTCTAGTGAGACTGGTCGGTCAAAGTGAAGGTCGGTCTGGAAAAAGAAAATGATGGATGTTTACAATGTTTGGGTAATAATTTTACTGTTTTATTTTCTCTTCCAAGCAGGTTTGACAAACCTGGGGATTTTGCCCGTACTTGTTACCCCGCTGAACTTCTTTAAAGCAAGCGTAACATGTACATTTCCAGGTCTATATTTATATTCTGGGGCTCTACTGGAATATTTCTGCATGATTTACAGTTCAAACTCCTTATTTAGTTAATTCTGGCTCTTTATGCAGCTCCTCAGTTCAGCCTATGTCTGAAACAGGCCGTTTTTAGCTCCTGTCTCTTTAAGGTCCCCTGCCAAGGAGCACACTCTGGTCCGATTGGCGAGCTTCTGGAAACTGCTGGTTGGCAGACTCACAGAGGCTAAGTAAACAAACAGGATTTCATTTATTTTTCTCATTCTTTATTTGAGATGGAAACTTCTCCATTATGACTATACATGTTGGAGCCCAAATCCGGTCTGAAATATCTAAGTGGGCAAAGCAAAAAAATACTTTTTTTATATCTTCACATTAAGTTTTGTAATGTTTAACACAGATATAACATCATCACCAAACAGTATAAAAATGACAGAAAATCACAAAAAGTATGATGTGTCCCCTTTAAAAAGATGTTGACCTGATTTCCCTGATCTCGGTAATTAGCTTTGTGGATACATTTTTATTTTTCCCAATAGGAATTATGGTCGAAACTACGAAAATAGGATTCAAGTTGTATTAGCAAAGTTATCCTTTAAATGTCACCGCCAATCCACAGCTTCATAAGCACATTCTTTATTTTTCTGCATTCCTCACTTATTTCCTACATCCACTGAAATTCTTCTGACTCTGTTACTTTCATCTTAATCACTGCTTTCTGGCTTCTCCCTGTTCTGCCCCTGCAACGTCACAAGGGTCAGCAGTGGTGTGTACACTGTGCTGGCAGAGTGGGACTGCTGCTGAAGGTGTGTGCTTTGTGTGTGTGTGTGTGTGTGTGTAAGGAGCAATGCTATCTATAGCCTGTGTATCCCTGCGGATTTGAGTCTTAAACTCCATATTCATGACACATCACTGTGGGGATTAGAAGGGCATCATCAGATAGAGGGGCTTACGTCAGCGGGCACACACTCACACTCACACACAGAAAATAACAGAGACACACACTCTCAGCAGCAGTCTCACCCTGGAAAGCACAGAATACACACTTTTCAGGAAGTTCTTGATTTATTACTAAAGGGTGTGCCTTTCTACCACACGTGCATTAATGAACCAATGAAACGAAAGGAGAAAACACCCCATTACAACTGATATGTTATGGCAGAGCAGGCAGGATGATTGCTTTGTATCACAAACTCGAACCGTTCAGTGTTAATTTGAGCAGTGATTATTTGCCTATTTGCAATGAACAGCCTCCAGTGGTCATCTCGCGCTGCCAATTCAAACACTTTGAGTTGGAGCGGGGAGTGCAAATTGTTGAGATGAGAACAAACCAAAATGTGTGAGGTGAAGGGGGGGGGTTAGAGGAGGAGGTTGATTAAGGCCAAACCACGTGGAAGCTGATCTGCAGGGGAGGTGGGGAGGGAGGGGGTGTTAGTGCAGGCAGCATAGATCTGTGTTGTCATTGTTTGTTCATGGCTATGTGTGCATCCATGTGTGTGTGTGTGTGTGTGTGTGTGTGTGTGTGTGTTCTTATCTCCTCTAGTCCACAGCAGCAGGAGCATCAGAGGAAGCACGGCCTTTCCTTCCTGTGCCTTTCACACTGTCACAACACACATGAGCCATAAAACTCTGGCGACATCCAACATATAGACAGAAAGAGGGAGAGAGAGAGAGAGAGAGAGAGAGAGAGAGAGAGAGAGAGAGAGACAGAGAGAGACAGAGAAAGAGAGATAGAGAGAGACGGACAGACAGAGTGGAGAGTGGAGAACATGTGTGTGTGATTTGTGGCACGCAGCACATACCATTTAATTGACATAATCTCCTTCTTCTGTTTGGCGCAGTGTTGTTTTCTACTGGGAGAGAAACCAGGAGCAATTGAGGGCGACACTCTGGGAAACAGCTGAGGTGAATGAGGTAGAAAAGTGTGAGCAGTGGCCCCACAGTAGAAGAGGGTACTGGGACAGTGGATGTTCAGTATGGGCTGGTGCCCTCCACGTGGGAGCTGACGAAGGACACCTCCCCCTACCCTTTTCTGCACCTGGAGCTGGGCTCTGGCAGGCAGCCATTCCCCCGCCTCCACATTTCACCCTGTGCTATCCATCCACTGCTCAACAGCACCTCAGCTTCCCTCAGTCGGCCCCGTCTGTCAGTCCCAGAATTGTCAGTAGTGCTATCACTCACAGACTGGAATACAGTCAAGTCGAGCAGACCAACATAGTTACAGGACAAATTCACCAACTTTACACACCAGTCTGTTTTCAGGTTTTGGGGAGCACTACTGCATGTGTTGAAAAAAAAGTTGTATAAAGCCTTTTGTGCTCCAAAGTAAGCGATGTGAAATCCAATACATTTCCTTAAGTGGGTTCTCATGAGGAAATGTATTACTTGGGGCTGAAGACAGCAGAACCAGAGATACTGTCTTTTTCTTTTATTGTATTCTTCTTCCTTGTCCTAACATGGAATATATATTAACCACAATGCAACTCAAATCAATTAACTCAACTCCACTGATTCATGTGTATTATGCTAGCAGCTAATGTAGCCTTGAGCTGCTAACCTTATAGGAAAATTCTGGTTTATTTGAATCTGATGTATTTCCCAAGAACGTGGCAGTTTTGACTCTACGTGTCCTGCTAACATTGTTCTCTGCAGCTCCGTTACCGAGTTTGTAGACATTCCGATTGGGAGTGATTGAGATAATGACAGCTGTCGGGGCAACCTGCATCAGCGTATCAATGCATCTGAAATAAACATGATTTTTACATGAAATGCTTCCAAAGTTTGTTTGTGAGTCTGAATGAAGGTGAACACAGGAACTAGCCACCTACAGCAGCTTTATGGCTAACTGCATGGAGAACTACATCCGGAGCAGTTTGCTGGCTAACTGAACCACCCACATATTTATCCACACACGCCGGTTTATTTACATGTCTGAGGCTGATTTTCACCATGGTTAGACTGTTAAGAATCTAAAAAAGACTTGTGATGGATTATCCTGTGGACTATTAGGAGGACAATCGTGAGTCATTTCACTTTGGATGGCCGGCGTATTTATTTGAGCCGGAGTTCACAGAGAGAGAATAAAACAAATGAAAGAAGAAAAATGAAGAATGGAGGCAGAAAGGCAGCAGGGCTGTCAGGAAAGTCCATGTACAGTAACGGATACCTCAGAGAAACTGCTAGTGTTCCTGCACTCACTGCTCTCCTCTACTGACGAGTGAAGAGGAAAACTTTTTCTGCAGAGTGAGACCTGTTGATGCCAGACTCAGAAAATCTAGAAGTGTCCACAGATGAGAGTGTAATCCCAGCTGTGGGACTACTACAAATCGATTTACAGCGTTTATCAACATCGTCGTGCTGGAGACTGTTTCACTTCCACAGAATCAACTGGATGAACAGAGGCTGGCTGAACCAAACGTTCAGCTCCACACGAGAAGAAAAATGTGATTTCAACACACAACTGTGTGACAAATTACAGTATGTTAGGCTACGTTAACACTCCAAGCCTTAGTGCTCAATTCTGATTTATTGTTCAGATCTTTTTCTCTTTTTTTTTGGCTGGTAAGAAGTCACGTGCAGCATCCTGTCCTACAGAAGTAAACATGGAGTTCATTTAAGTCAGTGTTTAGAGTTCAATTTATAAGTTAACAAGCAGTAGGAGCCAGTTTGTGAGCAGATGATAGTGAAGATGAGGAAAAAGACAAGACGATTTTTAATTATGGCTTCTTGTGGAGCAATTTGAGCCACCTTTGCCTGCAGTCTGAACGTAGTCTAACCTGGAATTTCCACTGGGTCTGTCAGCGTAGGGGAACAGCTGCGCCACGGTTTTGTGCCGTCCTCTGCCCGGCGTCAATCCCCACCGGGAGCGAGCTCTGGGAGAGAAATCTGCCTTTTAAAATGAAGTAGCACTGTTAATACAGTAATTGCGGTAGCCCAATCAAACCTGAACAAGTACCTTTAGTCTACCGTAATTACTGTAGTAGCACATCTAAATGGCCCAATTTTGTTAACTTGCTCAAATTTAGTTGATTTGGTTATTTTCTTAGATTTTTGTGCTTCTATCATGTGTCAGTAGGCTACGAACTGACGGAGCAGGTGAAAATTGGTAATTGGTTAGTCTCTATCCAGCAGTGGTCCATGAGAACCACACAGTCTGGATCTTGTCATTTTATCCTTGCGATTTGGAAACTTGTGGACATTTGATTTCATCTACTTCTCAAGGCATGAATAGATGTTCAGCTATCGACAGCCTAACGCGCAAAGAAACCGATTTGCAAACTGCCCCTGATGTTGTTCCTGTCTTTACTTTTGTTCAGAAGTCGCTGTCCTGGGTCTGACATTAACTGATCCTTTATTTATATTCACAAAATACAAAAAAAGTCAATGTTGGACCTTTTTTCATCAAATGCATATTTAAACCTGTAAAGTCATTTCTTTTCCAGTGACAAACAGCTTGTACTTGTACGTGATGTCATATTATGTCAGCGTTACCTTGCCGGAAGATCTGTTTACATTATATTATATTTTTTGTAAATCCTTCTGCAGAGCCACAAGAGGATAAAAATGAGCATATATTGAAGATAACTCACACATTGTAGCTTTGAAAACGTTGAAAGATGAGTGGATTTAAAAACAGTGTTGACCTAGGCATTCTAGGGCTGGACTGCATTTATACAAAGCTTATATCCAGACTGCTCAAGAACACCTTGACATGTAGATAGGACAAGCTGCTACTTCTGACAGAGTTTTGAGTTTTTATTAATGCAGGGATTATGGTCAAATGTCCACGATTACAATAGCATTCAGCCTTAAAATTACCTTTTTCCCCATATATACGATCAGTACAAAAATATTAGTTCTGAAACAATGAATACATTTTTCTGAGCTTCAGAAACACTCAAAAATGATTCTCTGGATTATTATATTAGTCAGTGGCAAAGTGGCGATGACACAACATGAAAGTTGTAAATCTGAATTCAATGAGCGGAATATGTCTGAATCGGAAAATATTAAGTAAAATGTACAGTATATAAAATTAAAAGTTTTTTACCCAATATACTTGCAAAACTAAACCAAATACACAACATATAGATCAGTGGGAAATGGGGACAAAATATGTACACAGGTGGTGCTGTGCTGTACACACACACACACACACACACACACACACATACACACGCTCTTTCCATAGAGTACTGAGGTGGGAACAGTGCCAAACCAACACTTCATTTCAATTTCAAATCCGAGGCCTGACTTTGACCTTTCAACAGAAAACTAGTTACAGGCTGCACTCTCTCTCAGCCCGCCCGTTATGCTGCTTGTCGACACACACTCCGTGCCTTCATCTCGCCCACAATTTGAATCTAAACCAACCCCTCCACCCCCCTTATCATCTTTTGTCAACTTTCTAAGTCTCTTCATGAGTAACCATAAGTGACTTATACAGCTCATCCTTGGTTACTTCCTGTTTCCTGTGGCCTATGAGTAACTCTTCACATCTTTGTGAGTTCTTCAGAATGTCACTTTTCATCATTACTGGACTTTGACACATCTGTCGCTAAAAAACTGTGAGCGCATTTTCTCTTGCAGTTAAACTGTCTGTGTTGATTGTGTGAAAAAGGTGAATAATAGAGGTAGGAGGGAAAGTGTGAAAAGTGAGAACAAAAAAGTGGGCAGAAGAATGAGTATGCAACTATTAAGGACAGGAATATTTTCATGCAGAGCCAAAATCTAATTTGTTTAATTGTCTTGAAGATAATTAATGATGCCAAAAGTTCCATTAGGTTTTTATTTATTTTAGGTAAACTTTATTTTGGGATGTGATAGTGATGTAAGACCATCAGTAGTATCACAAAATTAGATTTACAATTTTCTAAATGTTACATTTTCTGATCACCAAATGTCAGTTACACAACACCAGTGATGAGGAGGGAGGGTGCTGCTCTAAGCTCAAGGAAGGGCGTGTGAGTGTAAAATAACACCAAAAACTACACCAAAGGAAGAGAGAAGATGGAGAAAAAGAGTGGGAGGAAAGTAGGAGATGGAGAGGGGGTACCCGGGCGGGTGTTCCAAAAACCTGTCAAGGTATTTCCTTCTGCAAACACAAATTTGTGGGACTGTACAGAGAGGCGTGCTGACACTCATGCATCCACAGAATCCAACATATTACGCTAAAAATACACAGAAGCGGTCAACAGTACAAGTACAACAACTTTGATTTAAAGCATTCTTTGATTGGGTAGGTCTCAGGCCAACTCCCCTTTTCCTGTGCAGCAGTGTCTGTCGTCCACAGCTGTGCGAACACACACACACACGCACACACTCACACACCAACTTAATGAGCCATTCAATACCCCCACAAGCTCCAGACTTTGTGAGCCTCCTCGCCAGTGTCCAAGTCCCTTGGTAGCTCATGCCTCACACCCCCACTCCACACACACACAGTCACACTGTTCCTTCATTTGGTCAATGTCTCGTCACTCCTCATTCTACCACGCATATGCCTGCATGCTCTCACATAAATATGTACACACCTACGCACACGCAGACACATACTATGTCCCACTGCTCTGCTTCCACGCCAGCTGTAGTCCACCCAGTGTGTTTACATAGCCTGCTGAATCAAGATGAAGAGAGAGAGCGAGAGCGTGCGAGAGAGAGAGAGAGAGAGAGAGAGAGAGAGAGAGAGAGAGAGAGAGAAGGAGTGTATTGGGCAGTGCCGTTTGTCTGATGGGGCTTTCCTGGTCTCACAGGAAATGGTACAACAACAAAAAAGACGGGGAAAACCAAAAAACAAAAAAATAAAAAAAGTTCAATCATAAGAGAATGAGACCAGGAGAAAGCAACCCAGACACGAGGAGGGGGACGGACAGGCAGCAGAGATAACTTGAGCAAAGAAAAGGTCATGGATGCTTATGGAAACATCTGTTCCGCTGTTCAGATAAGCCACAAGACAGCGCAGGACTGGGAATCTTTCACACACTCCCCGCTGCAGGTTAGATAGCAGATTAGACTGTTATGCAAACCTGCGGGGTATTATAACAGCGATGCAGCATCCCGACTTCGCCACCTGTGGTTGTTGACTCACAGGCTGAAGCTCAGTGTAGATTTCTTTTGAAATTAACTCAACACATAGCTTTGAATGGACGTAAAAGATTGATTTATTGTGTGTGTGTGTGTTCCTGATGTAATGTGCAGTTGCATTGTGGTAATGTTAGGTGGGTCTGTGGTGTGCCTTCTGGTCATGGACGGGGTTAACAAAGTATATGTCCTCCCTTGTTGTCTAGAACCGATGACTTCAATATGTGAATGTCCATGTATGTGTTTGATGATGGTGTTGGAGGGATAAACAACCATGAATCACTAAATATTGATCTAAAGCTGCTAATTACTCCACAGTATCCTCAAGTGAAGACAGTAAGAGCGGAAAACTAGCTTTTCTGATGTTTTCATGCCATCTTGTTCCCCTTCGTCCTTTGATTTCATTGGCTGTTTTACACTTTGCCACATTCCCCAGAGAGCAGCATCCTTTCAAGGCGGGCCTCTTGAGGTGCGTTTAGACTGTGTCATGACAACTGCAGCCCTATAATGTGACCAGAAAAAAAGTATATGAAAGCAGAGGCACGTCATCAGCTCACGTTATCCACCTGTGACGCTCACATTTTGAAAATGCAATAAAGTCACAAAAACTTTTCTGGATGTATTAGGGGAATGAAAGTTTTCCCCCCTAAACTTTATTGAAAAAAGGCACTTGCAAAATATCATGCAGGCCATTGTGTTGTTTGTTATTTCATGTGGTATTCTGATCGGTTGGTTTGTACACCAAAGCTAAAAGTTCAGTGAACGAGTCTCACAGTGTGATCTAAGATCAGCATTTTTTATTGACGACCAAATAATTTACTACGCTTATCTCAGATAGCCAAGAATCACACAATGTAAAGAGGCTTTTATGTGTCTAATTCTCACTGCATAATTGACAAATATACACCATCTGTATATTGTGCTTTTATTCACTCTGTGTAACATCTGTACGGACATCTTGTGTGAATGAAGACCAGAGTGTTCCAGTAAGTCAATTAGTGTTGCCTACTTATTTTCCATTGCTTTTGTAAGATTCATTTTGGGTATTTTTGCCTTTATTGGATAGAGGATACTGAAGTGGCAGACAGGAAACAAGATGTTAAGGGCTCTTTGGTTGTTGGCCGAGCTCAAGTCACAAATAAATCACTTTAAACTGAGTAAATGTGTGGCCTATGGGGGTCAGTGTGTTTCAAACAAAGTGCTTTGGACAGCATCTGCAAGCCCTCGGATCTGTCAATTTCTGTAACTTTCCAAAACCAGGTGTGTGGATGTGAAAAAGAAAAAAGGAAATGAATATCTCCCTCAAACTACCAATTTCTATAGTTAACAAAACTACTTCCGGCATGGTTCGTTTGTACAGGAGGGCAACGGTGTGAATGCCTTCAATGTGGCAATAGTGTGCGCATAAAGTATTGCATCTAGTCTCTCTTGATGCCAGGATTTCTTAACCACCTTTAAGTGTTCAATGACACACACGTTACAAATAAGTTTATTTCAGATCAGTTCTAAATGTTTAGATACTGAAAGTAACTGATTGGTTTTGGTACCATGATTCAGTTATGGATTAACCTACCTGTTCTCCTTTCCTATCTCTCTCTCTGGCTCTGTCTCTCTCCCTCTACTTTCTGCTATGCAAAGTCCTTTCCTTTGTGGTGTAGTAGTAAGGGGGCTTGAGGAGAAGAACTGTCCACCTCTTACTGGAAGGCACTCCTCCTCCTCCTCCTCCTCCTCCTTACTTCCCCTGTCATACATATATCCTCCCTCCTCCACCAGCCCCTGCTACATTCTTTCATCTGTAACCCCAATAATTTTCCTCTTTTTCTCCTGAATACTACACTCTTTCCTTCTGCCTCCCCTCCTCCTCCTGTTCTCTATATGAACAGCAGAGTGAAGGGCCTCTCAGCAGCTTGTTTGACGTGTGATAAGGATTGGGGTGGAGACAAATATTGTTGCTCAGTGGAGTCAGGCACACACTGTTCTGTTCTGATCCCACTGTGTGTGAAACGAGCGTATGCACATATACGCAACACACATATTAAAGAATCAGGGAAAGTCAGAGTGAGAGACAGTGAGTGAGAGGGATGCGACATATAATTGTGCTCTAATGAAACATAAACAGTACAGTCTGAGGGAGTGTGTCTGGGCAGGGCCCCCCGACTGGCCTAAAGGCTCTGCTCTCCTAGGCTCTTAATTATGACTGAGGAGGTCAGTCACGCCTCCTCTAACCCATCACCAAATACTCTAAGTATTGTAAATATTGTGTGTGTGTTTGTGTGTGTCTACATGGGTCCATGTGTTTATGTGTGTCATGTGCGTCAGAGAGAAAAATACAGAGAATGTCAACTTAGTGGGAACCAACTGTTTAGAGTATTCTCCTGATCGTTATTGTTCTCCACTGTACAATGACAAACCTAATTGACAATGCCCACCTGTTTTTTTTACACTCGGTGGTGGTCAAATCCACTTGGAGCACTGTCTCTTTTATAACCTTGCAGTGTTCTTTCTGCCCAGTCCTGGAAAAAATAAGAGCAGCTGTCTGTTTCAGGGGACACATTTGACTCAACAATATCCTTTTTTTTGTTGTTGTCTCATTTCTGACCTGTGCATCTGGCTCCCATGGGACCTCCCACCTTAACACATTTTAAAAAAGAAGTTCACATGCCTGATTACTCTCAGAAGAGGTAAAAATTACAGAAATGCATGTTTCAGTTTGTTTTGAAACCTTGTTGTTTATTTGAAGCAGGTGTGTGTCCATAGAGCGTGTATGTGTGGGAATGTGACTTGCGGCCGAGCTAGGTTCAACTAACAGAAGGGTATTCCCAGCCAAACAGTCTGGCCACAAAAGCCAGACTAACTAACCTCAGTGTCTGGGTGGCTGGTCTGAGCCTCGCCATCAAAGTCCTAATCAGCCAGCACATTATACACTATTATGGTTACAGGAAGGCAGGGAGAGGAGGAGGCTGAGAGGAAAGGAGAGATCAAGACAGAAAGGGAATAATATTTGAGTTGTGATTATTTCACTGATTCTGGTTATTTGATTCTTTTTTTACTTGCAGAGAGAGGAAAAATGTGATTTAAGACACCTGTTCACACTTGTGTCTTCACTTTCTCACACCACTTTTTCTGTTGTTCCCTTTCCCTGTGAACAGACAGGTGAGAGAAGAAGCCGTGACCCTTGACCTCTCATCTTTAACCTTGGATCATCAGCTGGACTGCTCTGGGTGGCCAAATGAGTTGACCTGACCTCAACTCTAACAGTGACCCCAGGTCACTGCCAGTTGCTGCTGTATTGCCACACCACACAACAAGCCCGGGAACAGGAGAAGAGAGCTAAACAAGCTTCCACACCACGCAAGCTGAAAAAGTGTGCCAAATGCCTCCTCTACATCTCTAATTGCATGTTTTGTCCCCACATACCTGTAATTACACTGTGCCTACCACCATCTCTCTCTCTCTGAGGCAACACTCGTGCTAACCATAATGAACCCTGGCTCTAATGATTTACAACTGCTTAGCATTAACACATACAGTAACATGGCTACAGACATTACCATTGACAGTGAAATTATATCTTTATCAAGTCAGTTCAAATTATATGAGATTAAGAAAAACATATATTCAGAGTACAGCGAGTTAGGCAAGACCTTTGTCTTTTGCTTGAATGTGTGTGGAGCTCAACATTTTTCAATATTTGCAAAGATGAACAGTATTTGGCAACAGTGTTACGCGAGTACAGGTATTACTGTAAAGGCCATCTGTCAGTTCTTTTAGAGCTGTAAATCAGACGCTCAAATATCTAATGGAAAAGTGTTTGTCCTTTGATTTATTTACATTTGTCCTGACTGACTGACTGCATGTGCCTCCCAAGGACAGAACTTGTGCGAGAGAAAGTGTGCGTATGTGGACTCATTTGCATAAGTAGGCCATTGGTTCCTAATGGAGGCGTTTTGTTCAGGCGTTAACAAGGTGTCTCGCTGGGGCTCTCGTTCATTCTCTCGTTCATTCGTTCCTTCCTGTCGTCCGCTGACTCTGACGTCCAGGCAATCAGCTCTGCATTTCGGCTCTCTCTTTGTGTGATTTACGAGCTCCCAGATTCATTTAAAAGCCATTGTTCTCCTCTGACGGATACCGCGGCCCCCTCCGCTTCCACGCGGTCTCACTTGTGGACCGCACACACACACACACGCACGCACACACACACACACACACACACACACACACACATTTTTACACAGCCGCCGCTTACTTTATCTCTCACTCACTCACCCACTGGCTCAATCACTCAACACATACACACACAGTGCCCATCTATCATGGAGCGATGCAGGGGGAGATTGTTATCCCGGTAACCGTATTAACCCACAGATCCCCAACACTGCCTGATCCAGCAGTGAATTAAGACGCAGGACTGAGGGGGGAAGAGGGCTAAGAGAGGAGAGGAGAGGAAAAGAGAGTCGAGGAGAAATTAAGAAACAAAGTAAAAGAACACCAATATGTGATACATTTGTTCTCATTCATATTTTCATTTATAACTGTCACCCTCTCCCCACTTTGTCCACTAAGTAAAGAAGATGAAAATAAATCTAAACGTCTCCTGCTTCCTCTCCTCTATAGTTTGGCTGTAGAAGATTGTCTGTCAGCGAGGCATCTGTAAATGCATCAAGACACACCTGCGCTTGATTAAGTGTGTTTAGACTGCAGATGGAAGAAGGAGGAGGAGGAGAAAAGGAGGTGGTGGTGGTGGTGGGGGGCAATTTAGAGAGCAGAGGTTTTATGAGAGTAATCATCTCCAATAAGGCCTGCTTGGGAATCTCAAGCCCCCGCCCTGCACACACACTTAATGTAAACCACAAACACACAAACAAAAACACACATAAACGCAGTCGCACCTTCTAGCCCTTTTGCACACTTACACACAGAGATCCTTTATGAGTCTGTGTTCATTCTGGGCTTTAATAAGAGCCAACTACATTTTAATCTCATTCCTCATAAGTGGACAACTTGTATTAATTCTCTGAGATGAGGACAAGTTGGCCTCCCACAAAGCCGGCTGTATTGAGTTACAGCCTCCGCTCAGCGTTTGTGTGGGAGATTAACTTCTCTCTCTGAGTTCATATTTTCATCTGGGTCTGACTGTGGCCAGAGGGAGGGTGGTGGAGAAAGAAAAAAAACAGAGAGAGAGGTGGAGTGGGGGGAGGGAGGCTTGGAAAAGACATAATGTTGTTACATCATTTAATGAAATTAACACACAAGTGAATACACAGCAAGAAGAGACAAAGTTACTTCATATGAAAAGTGAAAGATGTTCAGTTCCAAATTCACACCTCCATCCTCAGCGATGCGATGAAGCAGAGATGAACAGATGGATGAGGGAGGAAGAGTGTGGAATCCTTTCATTGCCACATCACTGGAGTGGTAACACTTAATGTGGAGCAAACCTGAAGTCTGAAAGTTAAATACCTTATAGGGCGTTTCCACCACAGAAACTTTCCCACGGGACCAAAAACCTTTTGAGGAGTTCCCCCATCTAAACCTGGAGGAACAAGGAAGTAAATTCACTCACCGAGCACTTTATTAGGAACACACCATGTATTAGGTGGACAAAATATTAGCAACACTTTTCAATATAATGCACTCTTGTACATCACCACTCACTCCAACCTCAATAATAAACATAAAGTACAATTTTCACCTTTCCAACAAAACTAAAAGTAGAATTGATGGCAGAGTTGTTGAATTGTTCCTAATAAAGTACTTGGTGAGTGTATATGATAGTTCCATGTTTATAAAAGGTCTCCACTCTGGGGGTGGTTCAGGAATTATTTATAGCAGAGTTTGCAGGGCTGATTGGTCAAAGTGAGAAGCCTAAGCAAATATAAGTTCTGCATCGCTTCATTCAGAAAACAGGGGAATACTGGGCACCGCTGGTGTCAACATTAGGATGAGTGATGGATTTCTTGATGCCATGGCAATGTTGTTGGCTTCCTGACTAGTTTAAACAAGACTAGGTCAAAAACGTGTATATGGAGGGACTGTGTATGAAACACTAGAGGGCTTTTAAAGACGCAGTGAAATTAAAAATACATTTTCCCTCAATAATTAATTGTTAATTGTTCAGTTATCTCTTGTTATATTCCAATTCTATATCTTATGAATTACTTTTCAGTATTTTTACTTTAAAATCCTTGTTTTTCCTCTTCCTGTAAAATGGTTTCAAATGTTAGATGATTCATCTTGAACTCATCCAATCAAATGTAAGTTTGGGTGACTAGCTAACCGCGACCATCATGTAAAACCACACTTGACCGCCAGTGGGTCGTAGTAGCTAACAGAGCAATATGAAGAGAGATGGGAAGAAATGTGTGTTTAGACATCAGTGGGCAAAAACTTTCCAAAACAACCTGGCTGCGGTCTAATTGATTCATCTCTCCCTCATCTTCCTGATCTGACAAAAGGTTTGGGTGTGTGTGGAGCCCCCAGTCCTCTGTAGCTTGCTCAGCCCAACTTTTTAGTGGTTCAATCAAATGTGAAGGATTTGATTTATATTCCTCTTGTAACTGTGCACCGCTCAAACATTCTGTTTCAGTGGGAAATACGTCACAGCACAGAAGCATGGCTGCATAACGCCAACCAATGGTGTAACTTCATCACTCAGCAACTCAAGGCCCGTTCAGACACAATGCAACAATGGCACCACTGCACTCTGATACCTGCATGGCTAATAGAAACGAGGTACTGTCAAAATGGAGAAAAAGCTCATGTGTGCCTGAATTCCTTTAATTGTACAACACAAGTTTATACTTATATCAAGACCTCAGTAGGAAACATGTTTCCAACCAGATCCATTTTCGGCAACAACAAAATGAGGTAGTCCTGCAAGACATTTTAAAAACTTCACCTATTTTTCTCTGTCCTCCATGACTTTTCCAAATGCCTAGTCAGTTGTTGTGCTGATCCCAGCGGCAAGGGCAACTCAAATCATGTTGTGTCTGAAAGGGCCATCACTCAGTCCGTCAGTCAGTCAGTCAATCAGTAGTAGTATTATCAGTAGATATAGGGTTGATGCCACTGTTGCAGTCCAACCAAAAAAGAGCAAGATGGAGACAGACTGCATAAACAGGCTCAGAGCACAAAAGAACAAGAGACAGGGTGAGGGAGAGCTAGCAAGAGAACAAGAAAAAAAACAAAAAAACCTTTTTGCTGAGTGTTTCCTCACGGTTACATTCTAAAGAAGAAATAAATGAGTGTAAACTGTTTTTAAGTTTAAGATTTTAGTCTCCTTTTACACCTCTGCATGTTTCCTTTATATATGCATTCAAACATCAGTCATGCAACAAAGAACATCTTTTTTGTGAGAATAATTGCATTTCAAACACAACTGTCAATTTATATTCCCTCATCAGTCAAATTTGTTCTTCACAGTTTCTTCAGGAATGAGCAACGTTACTCTGCTCCTCTGGTTCCTGCAACTATTTGATCTAAAACAGCTAATACAGTTTGTATGTCCTTGTTGTCTCAAGTCTGTGTGATAACAATTTCCGAACAATCCTCTTTTCCAAATTCAATATATTGAGAAATTCTGCACCACCTGAACAAGACCAGTACAACTGATCTGAATGAACTCCTCACAAAAACGATTGTGCAGACGTATGTTTCACTTACAGTAAAAAGAGACAGTGCATGACTCCATGAGCATTAACAGCGTTGTGTGTGTCAGCTTAAGTATATCGGGAAGACTGCCTGCAAAGATCCCGTAAGCACAGGCCATAGTTGCGCTGGTTTTAGGGTAAGTGGGATGTTGACAGTTTTTTGGACAGCTTGTACTCTGCTCTGACAGGCCAAGAGTTATTATCCAACCTGAGACAGCCCAGTGGCACTGCTGAAACCCTCGAACATGCTCAGTTTTAAGTGTGCGTGTGTGTGTGAGAGAAGGGCAGAGAGTCATCCAGTACATTTACTGTGTCAGTAAGCAGCTGCGTTTGTCAGTGTTGGCCTGAGGCTTTTCAGTGTCATACAGCCTGTGTGATTATACACTATTTGCTCCTCTCCTCCCATGTTCTGCTTTTCTCATCCCACATTTTATTACGAGCCCACAGAAAGCCAGCGTCGTCTTACCTCAGACACAATGTCTGGACGAGCAGATTTGACTTCCACTTTCTCTATTTTTCACAAATACAAAAAGGTGCACTCACCTTAAAACAATACAAGCAAGCACAGCTATGCAGCCCTCCATGAGAGCAGCACTGTTTTGTTTTGTTTTGTTTTTAACGTTGGCCTCAGAGGGATCCATAACACATACGCTTGCCAGAACTGAAGCTGAGAATGTGATTCTTGAAAAGGGATCACGACCTGACCTACGAAAACACGTAAGCAGCAGGAGTGTCTGTGACGTCTGCACTGTGTTGGATGGCTGTTCATCCAGAGCACTTGTCATAGCTCTCACTGCAGGTGTTCAGGCTTGGTTTGGTTTGAAAGGATTAGAGGGTGGAGGAGCTCCGGTAAGTACAGTTTTCTCTTTGTGTCTGGCCCTGTGTGTGTGTGTGTGTCAGAGAGAGAGACTGAGAGAGACAGCATTACACTGAATACAGGCCTAATCCTATTCTGTTAGAGCGTTTGCGTCGGTGCCTGTGTGTGTGTGTGTGTGTGTGTGTGCCTGTGTGTGTATGTGTTGGGCTGGAGTGATGGAATAAACTGACGTTCCCACCTCATCAGTTGCTCATCACCTCATTGTATCTTAAACTGAAAAACCTGTCTCTCTCCAACCTGAATCATATCACAACTCATTCCTGTCCTATGAAACTGCTCTAACTTCTCTCTTAGCTCTCATTTATTTGCAGGTGCCATCATACCTACATAATATTTTCATGACATTTATAGCAATGTATTATACAACAATTGGTGGAGAAATGTCACTTTGACTCTTCAAATGTGTTTTTATCAATCTGGTAAGTGTTCAAAACACACACACACAAACACACACAAACTAACTCAAAGTACATTTATTGTGAGTCACTGTTTAACAAAGCAACAGCTGCTGCAATTGCGTGCATGTGTATTTAGTCAATCATTGCGAGCAAGCAAGCATTTTTATTACTATCAACAAATCTTGTGAAAAGACTAAAACCAAAAATGACCCTTAAAAATTATCCTACTTACATGTTTTGTCTGCATAGCTAAGGACTAATCCATAAATTTGAAAGTATTGTAAAACAGATTAACACATTGTTGGCTTTGATAAGAATCGTTTGTTAGAATTCTTGAAGTCCTTATAGACTTTTTTGAGTAAATGAAAACATTGTTTGTGGAAATTAACTATTTAAACCAAAGCAAATCAGCTTGTACTGCATTATCATTTACATATAGTTCTTGTTATTATCATGTTTCCTTTCCTGGTGCTGTGGTTGAGATTTATTTAAGTTCAGTTTTGTGGAATCCCCCAAAAAGCAGAACTGCACAGGGAGAAATTTGAATTATTTCCCGCCACTGGCAGATGTTATATTTATTTCACGAAGTCTCGGAGGTGGAATTTGACGGTAAACCTCTTAAGGGAAACATTTTAGGCAGTGTGTGCGTGTGTGGTCTGTCATAGACTACTTTTGGAGACAAATTTCAGACTTAAGAGCAGTTAATTGGAGATGGTTTGACCAACTGGGACATGGCATTATGGTAAGTAGTTAAGGTTAGGATTAGGTTAAGGTAAGGGTTAGTCTACTGAGCCCCTTTCACACATGCACTGCAAATTTTCCGGACATTACCTGGAGATGTATGTGTGAACGCTAATATCCAAATCAGTCTGACCACACATAAAACAGACTTGACCCTGTCAGCTCCCAAGTACAAAGTCCATGTAATGTCCGACTGAGCCCATGTGTGAATACAGCAGGTCATTTTCTAGAGAATACACAGCGAAGCGAACAAGTTGGCTACAACTGATCGCTGCCGTAAATACAACAAAATCCAGCATAAAAGGACACGGTACAAGCAATTTATCAAACAACTGTTGAAAAAGCAGAACGTTAACTTAAAATCAACGATTCCAGCTATTTTACACATGCGGCTAAGCTGCCTTGTTGTGACTGGGCTACATCGCTTTCTTGTGAAGCTATAGTGCTAACGGTAAAGAGGACTCCTGTGATTTCTCGTAAAATAAAAGTTGTTTTAAAAGCTTTAAAATGCCGAATTACAACCGCAGCATACTTTTTGCGTCATGTCCTGCCTCCTGGACCCCTTTCCAGTAGGTGAGAACGTGTCTGACACGGATAATCTCCTGCTGTGTGCTACATGTGTGAAAGGGAAACTACGGAAAATGTCTGGATCTGATTCTCTGGACATTGTCCGGAGTTCATTTGTGAAAACGGCTCAGGAAATGAATGAAACTTTATGTAATGTCCCTAAAAGTGACCGTGGTCTGATATGTGTGTGTGTGTGTGTGTGTGTGTGTGTGTGTGTGTGTGTGTGTGTATATCTTACTAAAAGCCATGCATCCCCCTCGCCTCACCCAGCCCTGGGCTCCCCTCCCCCAGGCTAATGGTTAAATAAACAGCCTGGTGTCTGCCCTGCTGTGGGAACAGTCAGAGGGATCTGGGTTTGTGTGTGTTACTCTGCACACCTCTGCACTAATGCCGGTCAGAGTGTCACGGCCTGCAAGCTGCATGACTCCTTTGTGGGCTGATAGACACAGACAGACACAGAGAGACAGACAGAAAGGGAGAGGAGAGAGAAGGGTGAGACAGATCATTTGCTCAACGTTGTGAAAGTCATTAACTGTTTCTCGCCCAGTTTTCCCTTCTTTACAGTGCAGCAGATGATGCAAGGAAATTATAGTCCAAGCAACTGAATTTTTTTTTTTAAATGATCATTTTATCCTCCCTCATTTCTCTCACCTTTCTAAAGTAACACAAAAGTTACATGTGACTGGTACACCCTAATTGCGCCATACTGTGAGCAACTGTTATCAACTTCTTATGTGGGAATGGCACACTATGTTTTACATATGTCGACATGGAAAAAGGTGTTATCTTGATAATACATTGGAGATTTGAGTTTGACCAAACTGCAATGAGCACCTGTCACCTGCAGCACTTCATCTAACCAATTTGCTGTGGTGACTTTTTCTTTTCACCACTGCAGCATTTAAAACAAATCGGCTGACAAAAAAATCAAAACAATATGTTTGACAATAAAATTCCTCCAGCGGTTCAGCATTGGAAAACTTTTAATATGAAGCAGCAATACAAAGTTTTTAGTAAAGCAATTTACAGAGCAATTGACAATAGTTATGGCAATGAGGGGTGAGAGGTTTTGGGAGGGGAGCGTGCCAGATCAGAAAATAGTGAGGTTAAAAACTATTCAAGTAAAAGCAGGAACTTAAAATCACAGAAATTATGTTTCATAGGACCTTCAAATGTTCTGAAAGTTGAACATGGTTTCTCTCTATTCTCCCAACCACATCAGTTTAGGGCAGCGACACAGCCCAGCTGAGGGTGGAGACTAGCAGGACAATAATATTGCAGGTCAGCGGGGTTATCCCCTGCTGTGAGGGTGCAGTGAAAATGCACATGATTACAGCGTGGCCCGGATAAAGCTTGCTATACTGGGCCAGTGGAAGAGAGCTATAATAGTCAAGCAAACTCCCAACACTTAAAGCTGATGAATGTCTGTACTGATACTGTAGCCAGACATATCTTGTAAGACATGATGAAAAATGAATAATCATGGAGACGGAATATGGCAATCTTGGCTGCGTCTATGAATCCATTATATCATCTAAGAAATACGCAAGCCGAAGGCAAACTTTTTCACCACTGATGAGGAGAAGATGAGGATGTTTTTGCTCTTCTTCCCAGTCACAAAAAGAGTTTTGTTGGTTGACCTGGTTTTGGTCTAATGAAGCCGGGCCAATACAAGATGTTATAGTAGCTTCACAAAACCAAATGTATGCAGCTCCGATAATCAGTCACACAAAAGTGGTTATCGTCTCACTCTCTGCCAACCCGAGATTTTTTGGTGCAGCTAACTTGAGAGCCAATCACAAGAAACCAGCAACCAGTCAAAAACAAGATGAAACTTTTCATTACTGTAGGATAATGAGGTGGTTGCTGTGGTGAAAGTGCTGTGATTCAGCAGGGAAAAGGAAACAAAATAAGCAAACAACTTCTGCGTGTTATGATAAAATAAAAATGTTTAAGAGTAAACGCTCCATAAAGTAAACATCACCAAACTGAACAAAAATTAAGTGTATCGTAATGTACCTTCATTTTCTGAACATCAAGTTGTTACCACTCAACCTCCACTGTGTTCTTGGAAATGTGTGAATGATGTGTTTGTTTTTCTGAGAGAGAGAGAGAGAGAGAGAGAGAGAGAGAGAGAGATAAGTAGGCCATGACTCTGAATGGTGGCAGTGTCATGTCTTTGATGTCAGTTTGCGTCCATATCCCACACGCCTGATTGGACAGCTCCAAACAAACCGGCAGGAGCTCAATTCACCATTGTGAGCACGCAAAGTTGTTGCATTTCACCAATCATTCACCGTAAATCAGCTGAACCGATCTCACTAATCTGAAGTGATTTACAGTAAGTGTGCCCTTAAAATGTTTATGTTGATCACTATCTTTATATTAGAAGCTCAAGTGATGATTATTAGAGGGTATCAATCAACCTTTTAGCATGTTTCATTGAACCATTCATATTAGATGGAAGGCCTTTTTCTGCTGCATAAAAATGAGATCTGATATCATATCTTCAATATATTTGTTTATTCTCTAAACATTTAGCTTGAAGGTAGTCAAAACACACAATTTCCCTCTCAAACATGCACATACATTACTTGTACAGTATAAGTTGTTAAAGAGAAAAACAAACTGAGTGAAATTACCTCTTGAGATTTCTTGCGCACACAAATACAAACACACACAGACACACGATGCAGGCTTCTCCAGGCATAGTGTTTACAAATGTTTTTCCCTGGTGACTGGGCTTGCTGGGGTAATAAGACATAAACAAAACAGCAGTCTACAGGGATGCATACAGATACAAAATGAAATGCATGCATGAGAAGCATGCGTGCAGCACATGCACACACACACACACACACACACACACACACACACACACACACTGGGAGACACACTCCACTCCAAAGGAACGTTTTGCCATTATGCAATTTAAACAAAACTCTAAGAGGGTGCACATTTGTGGTCTCTTGGGAGCTACACTTGAAGTTTTTACAAATCATATAAATTGGGGAATGGGGAGAAGACCAAGTGGAATTAAAAGAGAGCTAGAGAAGATTAAAAAGAACACAGCAACCTGGATTGAAGCCTACAGATTTGTCAATTTTTTATTTTTACCAGTATTTGCTCTAAAATAATGTTATCACTGGAATTCTTCAGGGGATTTTTGAAGGGGAGGACAATCAGTCTGAGTCTGGAGTCTGTGTGGTTTCTTTTACACAAACCTTCAACTGTAATGCAACTCTTGGATATGAATGAGGGTTGAATCATTGGCTGAACACATCATCCCTAAGAGACGGAGATAACAGGCAAATGAAACACTAAACACATCGTGGAACACCAGGTTACATGGATTAACAATTCATGAGAACTGGACCAATGCATGGACACAGACCACAAGAAACACATATGTGTGAATTTCTCCTCTCTATCAGGTGACAACAGCTGTTCTACTTGAACAACATACTAAACACACACAAGCAGGCACATACACTCCTTCCAAATCAATACTTAATGTACCTGCTCTGTTTTTGTGCTGAGGCCAAAAGACAAGATATATAAATGGCAAAGTTACCCCTGAGGTGTTCATTCAAAATCATAGGCTATTGGGATATGTGTATGTGTGTGTACATGGTTGTACTTTTATATGGGTGCCTCCACATATGTGTGCATGTAGGTAATTGACACAAGCACACCCACAGGTACACGTGGGTGCAGCGTGTCGACTACATAAATACTATTTAGGGAGAGTGCTTAGGCAGCACAGCGCAGCACATTCTCTGTGTCTGTAGTCCTGGTGGAAGGTTTATGGAGGGGTGTGGTACAACAAGGTGAGGCCCAGAACAATGATTGTTTGTTTGTTGTTGTTTTATTGGCAGTGATAATTGCTCCCCCTCCTCATAAGGATGCCTCCAGATACGCATGCAAGCATGCCGGCGCACACATGCACACACTTACATACCCACAGGAATGCATCCACACTCCTGCAGACATGCATGCACACACACACACACGCACACACACACTAACACAGACACACACATCCCAGTTTAATGAAATTTTCCACATGTGCACTTTTAGAGATTTGTGATGCTTTCCAAAACTGTGACAGACATGTGAGAGGAGGACACAGAGTTGATTTATCAGATTATGTAAGCTGGAGGATCAGGACTGACGCTTCTATCTTGATTCTGGTTGATTTCTCTGTACTAACACACCAACACAGTCTTTACTACACTGCCACATTAAATAAAAACTCAAACATGTTCATTTTATTCTCCTGGAAACATTGACAGCATAGGATTTTTTTTCTTATTATACCATACTGTATCCAATGACTAAATCAACATAAACCTGAAATTTCATACAGTCTTCTGGAAAAGCTGATGCTTAGACGGAAAGCGCAAAATAAAGTGAAACACTGCACAGATCTATCAGAACTTCATCAGAGCAGACATGATTCAATAATGGACAAGTAGGTAAAAATAACCAATCCCATTCTAATCATTGGCAGTATTCAATACACCCTGGTGGCAGAAGCTCCACCTCTTGGTAATTGTAGTTTTTAGTGGTGAGTAGAGTACTGGAGGCATTCAAATGGAAGCCATACTTGTTATAGAATACAAAACAAAGGGTGGAACCTGGATAATAACAAAAAGGTATACAATCAAGAAGCACCTTTTAGTGGCACCATACATATATAATATTTAATCACATAGTAAATAGTGCTTTGAGAGGGATAAGGCTTAAAACAAACAAATAAAGATAGAAGACAGAACTATAGACGGGTATTAGGCGAAGGCCATCATGAACCATAGACCCCAAATTCTACAGTAGAAATATACACTAGAAAAGAAACATCTTGGATTACAGCCTACAAGATTACACGCCTATAAAAATCGGTGTTGAGGCCTGTAGGCCAGAGTGTATCTATGTATGCAGTCCTTTGGGAGCAGAAATTGTTTGTATAGAAATAAAATTGCAGGAGCCATGCAATCAGGGATTGTTTTGATTTGAGATGAGCTCCAAACTCGCATGAATTCTCCTGCTCTTAAAAACCACATCATGATCTCTTCATTACTCCCCTTCTCAGCACACACACACACACACACACACATACACACACACACACACACACACACACACACACACACACACAGACACACACACACACACACACACACACAGACTAGGAGTGTTTTTTCTATGAGGCATAGGTAAAGACAGGCAGGCTCCAGAGCATAATGGAACATGTAGCTACACCACCAAAGGGAGTTGGCAGCGCTTGGGGAGAAGACTTGGCTCCCCCAGAGAGGCCTGGAGCATAACCAGGCCAAGCTGTGCCAGGCACTGAAACAGACACACAGCGCCCCCTCTCCCTTCTACCAACATCCCCCTGCTCACTTTTCAGATCTTATTTCTTCTGCAAGCCCTTCCACTTTTTACACCTTACTTCTATCACAACTTTATCTGAAAGTGGGGTCAACAGGTCGACTTACAGGTGTGTGTGTGTCTGTGTGTGTGAGTAAGTGTGAGAACCATGTCCTGTCTTGTCTGATCAGCGGTGCTGTCAAACCTCCTCTTTCACCACCACATGACACCGGCTGAGGCTATAAAAATGGTTGCAAGTAAAATTAAATAAAGACTCACAAAAACATCTATCCAGCAATAAAGTTTACACTCGTATGTGTGTGTGTGTATATATAGACTCATGCATGTTCACATATAAACCGACATGCAGCGGCAGATATGCAAACATATATACACAGAAAGCGCTGGCGGGCTTTTCCTGTCAAGCCGTGGTCAGTGGGGAGAAAAAAGGAGGGTAAGTCTAATTTGGGATACAGTGCCTAACCATAACAGCAAGTCAAACAACATCACATCTACACCAGAACAGTCTGGGTTTCTAGGAATTTAGGGTTCATGACTGCGTTTGAGAGACAGACAACTGAATGCAAATATGTCGTTACCCGTAAACACTAAGCTGCACTTATGAGCAATGGACGACAGAGTTCTTCGTTTTCTTTGTATGTAAAGATTTGTAAGATATGTACATTTCTAAGATTCTGTGAAACCTGAATGTAATTGATGTATGCTGTGAGCATGTGTTATGCCAACACCAGCCTGGTATTTACACTTCCCTTCCCTTGTACAGTGTGCTCTTTCACTGGCTCTCTTTGAAGAGTCTTACGTAAACAGGCTTCTCTGGCATGGACCCAACCTTGCCCAACCCTGACCACACTAGAGGCCATGGGTCGAAAGGGAGAGTGTACTGTATTTCTCTATGTGTGAGTAGTGTTTTTTTTTTTTTCTTTTTTTTTTTTTTGGGGGGGGGGGGATGGAGCTAAATATTCAAATGTGTAATGATATGTACATCAGACAGCGGCATTCCTACTGCCTGCTGGATAAAAGTCGCAGGCAGGATGGGAAAAAAACAAAAAACCAACAGAGAAGAAAGGCATGCCAGAGTTTTTGAACCCATAACACTGCCAGGCCAGGACAGGACATGGCATGTACCTTGCTCCATGGTGCCACCTGGACACTCCCATCACAGACAAGTTAAATCAGCACCTGCCATCCAAAATGTTGTCTTCCTCACATCTCCGCTTTCCCTCTTTGTTTTGATTGGTCTAGTGTTTCTCCCTCTGTTCTGTGAGGCTGTGTAATGAGGCCCAGACTGTAATTGGGCCAGTCGTGTTATTTTAGGGTTGGAGCGCAAAGTAACTACCCACCCTCTGCTGTACTGTACTCTCAGAAATACAGAGAGAGAGAGAGAGAGAGAGAGATAGAGAGAGAGAGAGAGAGAGAGAGAGAGAGAGAGAGAGAGAGAGAGAGAGAGAGAGAGAGAGAGAGGGGAGAGAGAGAGAGAGAGAGAGAGAGAGAGACAGGAAGACAGATTTGGTGAAAAGGAGACACAGATCTTTATTCAACATCTACCTAGCGGTCACAGTGGTGTATTTGTCAGCCTGTAGTTGACTCTTCTGCAGCCTCTCCAAACACACTCCTCCCCAGTTGTCTTGCACTCAAATGGGAAGTTGCCCAGTAGCTTCAACAATCTGAAGGGTTGTGAAACACTACTCCCTTCTTCACTTCTGCATCAGCTGCATCCTGTTGATGAACTTTCTTATACAACGTGACTATGACTTGGGCTCAGTTAAGCTCGAAATAACATGCAGAAAGGGGAAAGCTGGAAACACAACTAGTATTTATCAGTTTGATTCAGCACATCGAAAGCATTACACAGTGGAAAAGCTACTGTACACGTGCACTCACTCGGATCATGACTAAGCTAAAGTCTAGGGTACTAGTCTGCTCCAGTTCATCAAAAGGGGGCTGGATTTGCTGACCATAAGAAAATGTTATTTCTAGATGGGTATTACAACACTTCATTTATCTTCTATGTTCATCATCTCGTCAGTCACTTGACCCAGAATTGTTGGGGCAGTAAATGGTGCTAATTAATTAAGTTTGATCAAAATTGCAATATAGCCTACTGCAATTTTCAAATCACAGGAGGCACAATATTTGGTAAAGGCGAAATGTTCAGACTTAAGAAAAAACATCTTTGTTTAGTACAGATTAGCACAAAAATCACATCATAATCACTTCAATGTTTTTCAATGAGAATGAGAATAATGATGTAAATCATTCCCTCTAATATCTTCCTATCGTCCTTTGCTGAATGTCACACCCCCCTCTCTCTCCCATTTTTTTTTTTTTTTTAATCGTTCAGCCTGAGCAGTAAACACTACTTGAGCAACTCAGAAATATACCAGAAGAGCAACTGGTGTATCTGTTTAGAGCGCATTCAAACAAACCCACATTGTTTTAATAATTTTAATAATTGGCCTTGTCCCATCACAATCTGATTTCATGCTGCACATGGCAATCCAGTGCAGGAATAGCAGACTCCAGCCACTAAAACCACTAATCAAAGAGGTAACTGCTGAATATTAATATATTAAATTGCCATTGCTGAGAACATGACAACCATAAATGATATCAAAAACAGGGGTTGATTCCATTAAAATAATGCAATGAAAATTACATCAAATATTTCAACCATCTTAATTCCTGAGGTATCCTACTGTATCCTTATATAATGAATAAAACAAAGCATATTTAAAAAACTAATATCTGATGTGTAGATACTGTAGTCAGGCCCTCCAACAGCCTAAGTGTGGCGTTTGTAATTTTGGCAGTAGTAACTATGGAAGATAAGAAACCCTGTAAAGTAATGATTTACCACGCCAAGATTTCCTGTCCCTCTGCTGCTGACAGGTGATGTCATGACAGATATTAGTGCAGCATGCACACTAACACTCTTTTACGAGTAGCTGTGCTGCGCTATGTGTGAGTGTCAAGGAGACTTATCCTTTATCTGATAAGATTAAACTGTGCGAAACATGTTGTCACGCAGACGTAAGCACACAGGAGTGCACACACACTCAAACACAGATGTAAATATACCCTCTGAATGCCAGTGAGGATCTAAACCTTTCATCCCTACAAGCAACAGTAACTGCATCCAAAGTGTGAAAAATGACTACTTTGAGTATTCAAAATAATTTCAAAAAAATTCAGTCCAAATTTGAACCATGACTTTATAAAAAGTTACTTAAGTTTGCCTTGATGAGATGGTATTACAGTCTGTCTCTATTTGAATATGTCTTTTAATATTTTGCTTGCCAACACAGGACATGTTTCATGTCATTATTAACTCTCATTTCCTTTTAATTGTCCTGTAAGCTATCTGATCATGTGGTCTGTTGTGAATCAAAGGAACGGTTAACCTGCAATCCGCAAAATGACACACACAAGTTGCTGTTTATCGGAACTGAAAGGAAGGGAGGACCCTGTCTGCTGCCCTATTCATCTTCCTTTTCATCTCTACTGCTAACCTCTTCCTCATTCTGACCCTGACTCACTTGGAGACCGAGGGACAGTTAACGAATATTACAACATCGAAACTCCATGCTGGTGACCCTCACATCATAGTTTCAGTGGAAATTTAGAGAAATTCACTCAGCACTTTTGTTCCAGCCGGCTTTCACAGGACAGACAGAGTGAGCAGTCACGTTGTCAGAACCAGAACAGGAAAGAAGCGTGTGAACTAATAGAAACAAATGACCAAGCATTAATATAGTACGATGAGTGAAGGAGAGAAGAGGAAAAAGAGAGCTAGAAGAGAGGTCAGTAGAGTGACCAGATTATAAATAAACAGCAGGAAGAGGATGGTTTGGAACAATCTGGCCTCAACCAGTTTTAAGAGAACTTAAGACAACTGTAGTGACATGATGACATTTTAATTTCTACATGAACACCACCAGTACTTTAAAAGCTGTTGTTTGTTGACTTATACAGTGTATAGTCTACGTAAATCAACTGCTGATGCAAACTTAACCATTTAAAAATAAATAAATGGTGATGTATGCACATAAGCAACTTTAGAAAATCTAAAATAGCACCAACAAATTAGGTGACTAATGCGTGCAGATACAACTGCTACTAAATATATTTATATACAGAATTTCCACTTTATGTATTTAACATTATATTTGTGCATGTGTACAACTTTGCATTTATGTGAGTGTATGAAATATACATAAGGTTAAAAACATGTTTATGGAACTGATAAGGGTACACATTTATAGTCTGTTAAGAATATATTCAATCAGGAAAGCCCTATAAAGTTGCCAGGTGGAAGGAGATATTTCAAGTGCCCGTGGTTTCAAAAGTAAAAATCAAATTCATTTTATGTAACTCATAGTTGGAGCTGAAGCTGCATGAAACTCTCTCGATTAAATCATCAGTACAAAACATGGTCAAAGGTACAAACCTGTGTACATAAAAAAATTGAGGTAGAAGTTAACTACAACGCCCAAGATGCATTTAGGGAAAAGAATAATCTAATAACCAAATGTGATGTGAACCTCTAATGGTGTGCGGAAGGTAAGGATTATGATGTTGGGATGACTGAAAACAAAATCTGCAGCTTAAATCAATTCACTGTCAAACTTTGTTTCATTTGTGGGTTAAGAAAACTATGGCATTGTGTTTTGTTCTCAGCTGCAACAACATTTAGAATTCACTGCAACTGACAGGTCTCTTTTCCATAGTAACAGAGGATGAGGCTCATGGGTATTGTAACTTTAGCTTTTTGTAGATAGATGGTTTCCTGGCCAAGATACGGACCAATGAGTTACAAGCTAACAACACAAAACACAAAACAAAAATAAGATAAATATTTCACAAGATCAGAATTAAACAAATACAGTTATAAATAAAATTAAAATCAATTACAATCTAGAAGTCCTTGAAGAAAACTAAAAGACTTTGAAACAACTTATCCAAATCCATCAAATAATAAATAAATGACACCAACGTAAACCAACAAAGCATAAATAAATAAACACATCCAGATTCTAATATGTGCTATATAATCAGTAGCGAGAAGGGGGACTATAGAGCTAAAAAAATGCACACATGTCAAAGCAGTTATTTGTATGTGTCAGACTGCTTGTAACTGGTGCGCTTTTGATGGGCTTTTGGTATGGAAGCTGCCCCAAATACACGCACGCATGCTCACATACAAGGTTTCTTCCACTGCAGAACAAGAAGGATAGTAGATGAGGAAGGCCTTCTTTCAGTTCCTTCATATAAACAGGGTCTTTACAATGTGTGTGCGACTCTGCGTGCGTTTGTGCATGCACAAGTCAGTCTGTGAGGGGCTATTAGGGTGGGGTGGGTAAATGGTGATGGCTGTGGTTTTCAAAGGAATGTCAGAGCGTGCCTGGCTGCAAGTTAATATGTATGTGTGTATGCGGATGTCTCTGAGCTGGGAGAGACAGACAAAGACGGAGAGACAGTAAAAGAGCGAGACAGAGGGAGATGTGCTGTGATTCACGGTTCCTCCTCCTAAACCAAAGCCTCAGCCGCAGATGATGTTGCAAGCCCTCGTCACAGCCGTGTGAGGATGACAGATGATGGAAGTGGCAACCAGCTCCAGATTCAACCAGACAGACCTGGTTCTAAACTGCGACCTCATGACTGCATGCAAAAGTCATGTAAAGAAATGTAGACAAGTTGTTTTAGGGACTCTTGATCCTCTTAATGGGCCATAATGAGGGGGTCAAAATGTTTTACGATTACAAGCAGGCTCCAGGCACGAACGCCTCAGCGGTTCCATAACCTCAGGGGCTTCAGTTTATTCTGCTCCTCACTTACTGTCATTCACTCAGCTCCTTCCCTGCTGTCTTATAAATACGTTAATTACATCAGGACACATGATGATATGGTCTGCATGACCTCACAGCTGGTAAACAGAGATGGAGTGCTTCCTGAAAAAGAGAGAAAATGCTTTGAAATATAGTTATTGTTCTGTTGAGGACAAAATACTTTTCCTAACACACTTGACAAATCCTTTTTAACCCTTAACTTTTATTGGATTTGCACTTCATCAGCGTGGGGTTATAAATACAACCAGTTCTCCACCAAACTAAAATCTGTGAAGTGCGTCTGTGTATGTTTGCAGGACTGGGGCCTAGTTCTTGTACAGCTGAGCGTAAGTAAATATTAACAGAACAAGGCTAGAGACACACAGATGTATGAAATGTCAGTGCAGTTACTGTGAGAGTGTAAGAAATGGGAGCAGACAGGGAGATGGGTGATGGGGAAAAGGTGAGGAATACTGAGAAAGAGAGAGGAATGATGGTTGACAAACAGGAGATAAATTATTACAAAGAGAAAAAAATTACAAGTGAGATATAGCTTCTTTCCTCTTATTTGAAACCAGAACCTTTCTTGCTGTAAATCGACAACGCTGCCTTTCCTGAGAGCAAATTAAAAAAAGCACATAAAAAGAAAAGCAAAGTGACAATGGAGAATAAAGAAACAGAATGGCAGAACGTGATGGAATAGGGTCGAGTGGGCACTTTTATGAAGGCACTCTATTGCTTTGCGTGTGTGTGTGTGTGTGTGTGTGTGTGTGTGTGTGTGTGTGTGTGTGTGTGACTGTGTGACTGTGTGTCTGTGTGTGAGCGTGTACACAGGGAGAAAGTCCACGTCGAGTCTAGCAGTCTCCGCTTTAATCCCTGAGAGAGTGAAGTGGACGTGGAGTGGAGAGGTTCTTGTGCCGAGTTCCCCCAATAGAGGTTTTAAGAGCACACAGGAAGCAGCGACGATGCAGACAGGAAATGCAGACAGACAGAGGGTATGCAAAGTGTGTTTAGAGGAGACAGACCCCTGTGTGGCAATAACAAAGTCATGGGTCAGTAACACGACCAATGAGAGGTCACACAGGATGTCTGTGATCAAGAGGCTAAAACCTTAGTGGCTGATGTACATTGACATAAATCTTAATAGGCCCTTTTAGCAGATAAGTTATAATGAAAATAATGTTAAGTAGAGCTGTGATAAGTAGTCAATTGACAGAAAATGTACTGGTAACTATTCTGATTCAATAATCATTTAAATGATTATTTAAAAGAAAATGCCAAAGAAAAAAGTGTTTTTTAAAATGTGGGGATTTTATTATTTTTTGTGTCATACATGAGAGGACACTGAATATGTTTGGACTTTGTATTGTTTATCAGACAAAACAAGATATTCCAGATGAACTCTTCTGACATTTCATAGGCAATGAAATGAAAATGATTAACTAACTAATAGAAAAAGATAACCCACTTAATCAATACTCGCAGCTCTGGCAACAAGTCCAGGTGGTTTGATTGTTTTTGAATGCTTTACCAAAGTCCTAAACACCCTGAGACATTTCTTAAACATTCAAATTGAATTTGAACAGTCACGCCAGGCCAGAGTGTCGTGAGATTTGCACATGCCGGAGGAGGTGGCGTGTATGTGTGTGTGTGTATTTAAGAGTGGTTGCCTCTGCACTGGCTCCCATTTAGAAGGACAGAATTAAGCGTGAAGATGTCTGTCCGGTACCAAAACATGACATCAGCCAGTTGGCAGAGGAGGTGTCGGAGCAGGTGCTATATGGGAACGAGGGAGGGATGGAGACATGCGGGGAGGGGGTGGAATTGGGGAAGGACAGGGAGAGGATGGAGCGAGGATGGAGGTGTGGGACAGCAGAGCAGAGGGTGGTGCAGGAGGATGGGGCTGGAGCCAAGATGAGTGTCCAAGTGAAGCTATTTATAGCTCTCCATCATGGGCCATTCTACCAAGCCCTGATCACCAGCAATATTATCCCTCTATTTCCCCTCTGCTCATATTCAGCTCATATCCAGGAAGAGCCAGACATTTACCTTTGAATCATGTCATTTCGGTCTATTCTTGGCATGGGCGTAGATTTGGGAATGGACAGTGGAATAATGTCTCTACCAATGTCAAGGTGTTGCTGAATTGTTCCTATCGATATTTTTACCGACAGAGACCCATCTTGCCATGTTAAAACCATGTAATGATAACGATAAGACCTTTGAGTTGCCAGGTTTGTGTGTTTTGTGCAAAAAGCGGGTTAATAAGACAAAAAGTGAAAAGACGGATGGGGAATACTCAACATGATTACCTGGTAACCCTCAACTTCAAACTGTGTTACATATTGTTGACAAGCTGTAGCCCGACAGCAGCAGCAGTGGAGTCAGTGAACGGTGGAGAATCTGGAGCCCTTAGTATTTACAGGTTAAACATTTCAAACCTCACGAAATTGAAAACGACTTCACTGGACAAAGCTAACACCAGTCAGTTGATATTATATTTAGATTTCAGGCGTTATGTGTTAGCTAATTGTGACTGTTGCTCAGACAACTCAATAACTATGGGTGAAAAGGCTTCTCAAAGCAAATACAGGGACCAAAGTGTCACTGACAGCTGAGTTTAGCTAATAAAATTAATCTGTATTTAATCCAAACATTAATCTTCTTTTAAACTCGTGGAAGGGAAATTAACTATTTAATGCTTCCCTCCCTTTTCAAAGAATTGATCAGGAACAGCTACTATTGCATTTGTGTCATTAAGAAATTAACATTATGTATGAACTCAATTAGTCACAGCTTGTGCAACTGATTTGTTTGTGAAGGTCAGGCATCATGTTTTTCTGAAAATCCTGTCAGCAGCAGCCTGAGCAGCACATACACACACATACAGGTGAGCTGCAGCCTCTCAGGTGAAAGATCTAGCCTTAAATTCAAGAGTTGAATGAAAAATAATACAAGTAGAAGTTTTGTAGATAATTCAAAGATGAAGTGGAGTGAAGTGAAGCAAGGACAGAATCTCAGGTGAGGTAAAGAGAGTAACACATTACCTACAGGCTTTCATATATTCTTATAACTTTATGGTCAATGAAATGTCAAATCTGATGTATGCCAATCCAGACAATTATAGACACCTTTAAAGTGGAAATAGACAACTTTTTTGTTTATCATTATGAAGTAAATGTTGATTGCACAGTGTAATGACTATAGAACAGTGACATCATCAGCGTTTAGATATACTATATCTAAATATATTTCCTGTAAGCCTCACTTTCACTTTGCAAGTCTTCCATCGGTTACAATCTGCTGGGAAAATGAAGGCTCAATTTACGGCACAAAGGAAATGGACCAACGATTGCGCAACCAAAAGAGGAAGAGGATCGTGCTTTTGCTTTCCTAGGTAGCTATCGGTAGCTATATCTCATAATAATTTGTTAGGTGCTCAAACTTTTTCTATTGTCTTATTACTATAGAATAAACATGGAATACTGTGCAGGTAAATCTGATGACACACTAATTATATCTGTGTCTGCAACGTTTCAGGTGCACTGATACTACCTTTGATTTTCTAGAGGCTTTTCTGTGGAAGTGGAGTGGTTGAAAAGTCATATTTTTCCACTTAAAGTCAACTTCACGTCTTTTTGTTAACAGATCTACTTAAAACAGCTAAGAATCAAACAGAAAGAGGGAACAGCCAAGTGAACCAACAGTACCATTTACAGTGTAGACACAGTGTGTTGACCTGTGCCTGACCTGAGACGGCCCAGTTACAAGAGGTCCATTACTGTCCATTGCTCCAGAGGGGTTGCCATGGAAACGGCACAAGAACCAGGTCCAGGGAGTCCAGCCATCTGGTGGACATCAGCCCAATGCAAACAAACCAGCTACCATTTAGCAAAAGGTCCAGAGTGAGGCCTACCTGGTCCAAGACACAGAATAAATCAAAGCCTGTCTCCAAAAGACAAAAAAGACAAATAGTTGTGGGGATGGACAAAAAACAGTGATGGCATGCGCCCTGCATACTGAAGGTACCAAGGATAACATTACTGCTGGCCATATTATCAGATAGTCTGCATCCAGTGTTACAGTACCCACAATTTGGACCGGCAAACACAAACATAAATCCACAACTTAAAAACATCCCCATAAATCACACAATGATGTCAGTGACAGATAATCTGGAGTTAAACAAAGTTACTGCCCATGCACCGATCTGCAACAAGACCTTATCCAGACCCTCTGCCACAGCAGCCTGCAGCAGAATGGCATTGTGTTGAGTTGTAATGTCTCTGGGCCACGTGTTACAATATAATAGTGTCTTTGTCTTCCACTTATCTGGCTGCAGCTCAGGCTGCGGAGGAGAGTGTTTCAACAGCTACTGTCTAACTATCAGACCTAAGGACACAATCTAGATCTGTGTGAAGGCTTATTGTCAACCACTCTGCACGGACAAAATAATCATCTGAGCCTAGACAGATAAGTAGATTTTTACACGCCCACACAGAGGCCTTTATAGGAAGCTGGAGCTGGCTGAGGTTAGGTGTTTTTCTTCCATGGTATGCATTAAAAAAAAAAGACTGTTACAAGCAGACATGCAAACATATTTGCTGAATAAGAAACACAGAGAACAAGACCATGCATATTATACTGTATGCACACATGTAAAGACACACGTACACATACAAATATCCTTGAATAAATACACAAATACATCCCTGACCAAGTGACCAGACCCTGTACTGTATGGAGTGAGCGCCTATTCAGGAAATGTCCTTGGCTTTTTGGTTGTTTTCACGGTGAATCCCAAAGTCCACCCACACAGGCAAGCCCTGCAGAGACCTTCTGTTCCTCAACCCAGGACACACATACACACACACACAAAACACACGCTCACACATAGAGAGAGAGAGAGAGAGAGAGAGAGAGAGAGAGAGAGAGAGAGACAGTCACACAGAGAAAAAAAAACACAATTTAGAATCTAACTGTTTTTCTATTGTGATAAGTCTTGTCAGATTTCACTTGCACAACAAAGATTTTTATTTGTCATTTCACGGTCTGCTCAAAGTCTGACATTTATTATGCGCTGAATAATTGACTAAATAATGTGCAGATGGTGACCTCTGCAAAAGGAGAATGCCAGTTCGGAATAACATGAAATTTCACTGCTTGATTCAAAAACAGAGACAATTACAGTAGTCTAGTGTATTTCATCACATACTGTACAGTTTGCAATTTTTCTAACTTGGAACTTTATGTTTGACTCAGATTTACAATGGATTGAAATGAAGGCGAAAGCGGTTAAATTAGATTCAATAGCACACAGTGAAACCAGCGAAAACAGTTGGGCCTGTGTGTTTTATGGAGCCAGCACAGAGCGGAGTACATATGGATGCCTCACATTATGGCACGTAGCACTATAATGTGGTGTGGTAATGGCCGTGAAACCACATGTCACTGTGGATGGGAGAGAGACTCCAGAACAGAGGCGAGGCCCAGAGCCAGACCAGCACTGCAGTTCACCTTCAACCGCTCTCTACCTCTGTTTTGCTCCGTCTGTTAATGTCATCTGTCTTTTTCTTCTTCCTCATCTCTAGCGTTTGCTTTCTTATTCCACTCTGTGTCTCTCATCACCTTTCAAATATCCCATGTTTCTTTCTTGTGCTCTCTTCAGTGTCTTTCTTATTTTTCCAGACTTCTCTACTTTGACCTGAGGGTTGCTGCCTCCGAAAGAATGTCCTGCACGGGCCAAGTCAATATTGTGGTTATTCTTTGAAAGAGTCTATTTCATGCCACTCTATAACATCAAATCAAGGTTAAACCAATGACAATCCTGGACGTTAAACTTGTGTTTATATATTTTTTGATTTCATTTTGCATCAAATCAGTTTTGCTTCCGTGAAATGTCCCTTTAAGAGTCATTTAAATGCTTTTTAATAGCCTCCTTCATATGTCACTCAGCCTGTAAAAGAACACTGAAACAACAACTTGGCTCACGTTCAGTCAACATATTGGTTTAATGCGATGGGTTTCAGACCGTAAAAGGTGATAAGCTCTTACTATGTCCTCTCCCTCTGTCAATTTATGTCGCCTGTGTTATCCCCCCCGCAGCCAGGCTGATAGCACATGTGCCTCACCTTTGCAATCGTTTGGTGTGATACAGGGTAGTTATCTCACAAGGCAAAGGTGTTTCTCCTGATGATTCGGAACGTGTAGTCTCATGTTTGTCTCCCTGTTCAAGCGGCGTGGCAAAGTCCATGGAGGCTATTGACAGTGGACTTTGGAGAGTGGCGAGAGATGAAGGCATGCTGGCCAACACACATGCACACACACGGACACACGCACACTCAAACAAATGCAAACCCAAACTTGGATCACAGGCTGGTATTGCCTCTGGCTATTGCAGGGTAATAAAGTGATCCAGAGAAAATTCAGGAGGAAATGACAGGGATATAACCATGTGTGTCTTACAGCTGCTACTCTAATCAGATGTACAGTATGCTCTCACTACATTTAACTTGGGTCTTGTTTGAATGGAATTCCACTATTACAGCATCGCCCATGTGAGAGAGGTTTAATGTACACATGTGTTGTTGTCGGTGGCTAGATGTATTTATCAGTGCTTTGTGTCAAACAGGGCTGTTGTGGGTTATCGACCCCTGGGTGGGCTATTGCTGTTTCTCCACCTTATGCCATTGTGGTTTACCTCTCTGGAAACTTCAGAGTTGCAGCTGCCACAAAATGGCAACCAGATGCAAGATGCTGGCAAAGGTGAAAGTTGGCCACAGAGGAACCTCTTATGTGGAAGGTTTCTCGAAAGCTCTTAAGAAGCCTGTGATGTTTAATGGTTACTAATAATCGACATTAGTATAGACCCCTCGTGTCATTTTTTACGTTGTGGTATAGATGCAGACAAACTGATCGATTGCAATCAGACCAGATGCAAATTTTCTGTAAGATACTCATTGTATTCATTCTTGAAGCCTAAACCACAGTTTCATTACGAGTCTAGACGAGGCCTCCAGCGTTTCTGCTACCGGCTCCTTCCTGAGTCTGTGCTCACATCAGTGGCCACGACACCTCAGTTATCCTTCAACACACACAAACATACAGCACAAAATCACCAAGACATACATAGACATATGCACGCAGGCACATGCAGTGAACGGCAGTATATTAAACACACACGTGCTCACACACACACTACTTATCTAGAGATCATCTGCAGTGAGACAGATGTTATTATAGATCCCTCCCAGACGTGATGTCACTCAGCTCATAAGAGCCGTTTTTAAACCTGACACACGCTGAGGCTCTTGACGTAGAACTTTTTAATTATCTAGATAGAGCTGTCCTCTATAAATCTATATGAATGACTTTGTTTTAAATGAGGTTCATTGTCTACCAGTGTCTGTCGATGATGGACATCAGGGTGAGTGTGGGCCTACTGTATTTGTTTTTGTGTCTAACTGTGAAAATACATATTCTCCCGAAGTAGCTACATTAAGAGCCTCCTCATGGAGAGGCAATGGAGCTGGATAATTATGGGTTGTGTGAGTGTGTGTGTATGTGCGGTTTGGGGTAGAGGACTGGGGGGAAAAAAAGGGAAAAAATGTAATTTTTACAGTGAATTCCAGCTTGATAACCAGAACCAGCTGGTTTTTGTCTCTTAAACACACACAAACACAAACACTGACACACAAACACAAGCACACACATGCACACACGTTCAATGGGTGCAAACGATACCAACATCATCATTGTCTAGTTCTGTTCAAGAACTCTGTAAGAACTCTGTATACTGTATATAAACAAAAACAGTACTGAATGCACACGTACAACTAATAAAGTGCACTATTGCACAATTATTTGCAATAATGGTTATTGCACAATAATACACTCTTATTTAACATTTGTAACTCTAAAAGAGTATAATTTTTACTTCCTGATGGAATAGTACAGATTCGATTTGAAACATGAATACAATCCTTAATATTTATACAGTACAGTATTCTGCTTTGTGGAGAACATTAAACTGCAAAAGATGACAAATCACAGTCATACTTCTTTGTGGTTATTGGCTACTTCAGATGTTTTACCACTCCCTTTAGTGTGTTTATCTGAATCATCCTAGTCATCTCAGAGGAGCA
This sequence comes from Scomber scombrus, assembly GCF_963691925.1. Taxonomy (NCBI): domain Eukaryota; kingdom Metazoa; phylum Chordata; class Actinopteri; order Scombriformes; family Scombridae; genus Scomber; species Scomber scombrus. Next base: position 18,707,970 of record NC_084979.1, on the reverse strand, counting down.
AAGTTACCGGACAATACTTACAAACAACAGCAGTTATCGGTAATATTACATAAAAGACACATGAGTGTGACACGTATCTACACCCAGTGTAAATGGAGGATAAACTAACAGTGTATTTCCCACATTGCTTTTTTCAATATTACAATGGGTTTCAGCCCTATGCACTTCAACCTCCAACATGCATGGAGCCTGCTCGGCAGTTGACATCTCTACTAAGCTGCCTCCCTGACCCCAGTTGCCCCAGGCAACCCCTTGTTGTTGCAGTGTTTAAAAAGATGTGAGGAGCACAGTCTCCCACCAGGATAACTCTGAGAGCGAACACAGATTAAAGTCTGCTAGTCTCAGAATGGGAGCCCTTAAGGCTACACGGAGGAGAGCAAATGCGCATGCATGCATGTGTGTGTGAGTGTGTGATTTTGTTTCTGTACACGTGTGTTTGTATGCAGATGCTGCACCTCCATGTGTGTGCACGCCTACTTCTACCTTACATCGCCAATGTGTACAGCCTTTAATTTTGAATGGAGACAAATGCTGTGCAGGCCCATATTGAGGCAATGAAAAGAACCATTTCTCTCTACCTACAGATCAATGGGTTCCCATTCAATTAGAAAGTCTGAAACCATTAGCACCCGGCTAATGACTCCATTCTGAGGAGTTAGGGAGCTTTAGCCTCAGGGTAGGAGGGTGGCGGGTGGGGGAGCCAGAAAAAGCATCCAGGCTGGGTGGGGGATTTCTTAAACTGCATTCATTATGAGTGCATTACACTTCTTTAGTGTCTTATCAGGCAAGTAGTACACTTTCTAGATAGCATATTGCAGCAGGGTGTTGAATGCTTTGTCCCTCTGGTCTTGTTTCAGCAAATGCTAAAGCTGTGCGCCTCCTATTACTTTGGAACTACTTTGATTATTCACCTTCTATTTGTTTTTTGTTGTATATGAATCGCTTCCAAGTAACTCCTGAAATGCTTAGTTTACAAACCCAGTTTCTTCTAAATCAACTTGGTGTCACTCCAAGATGTGTAAGGGGGTTAACCGGCAGGTCCCCTCCCCTTATTCCCCTAATGATAACAGCTATTCATTAGTGTATGATGGAGGCAGCGCTTTCGAATGAATACAGACACCTCTCTGCTCCCAGTTTTTCTCCCCTGCTTTCTATACAGTCATGTAACAATCATTTATTTTACTCAACTTGTCAAATGTACTGTCTAAAATACAGATCCACACATCCAGTGACTAAAATAGCATTTGGCCTAGACAAACACACAAACACACACACAGCAAGAGAGAGAGACATATAATAAGAAGGAAAAGAAGAAAGAAAGGAAAAAGAAAGAAGCAGGCAGTAGTAAGAAGAAAGCAGGCATGCAGCCAAGCAGACAGAAAAATGGGTGTATATAAGAGGGTTTACAGGTAGGAACCATGTGGCTACAGGCAGAGGTAGGACGCCATGGTCAGAGTCCATATCCTGTGTCTTAATAATGCGTGCCGCGGCCTCAGGGGAAAGGCAGCTTTAATGGGGAGGCAGTCTGCCACTGGTAAACACATGCTGGAGCTCAGTGAAAACACTGCTGGCAAGGAATTAGGTCATTTGTGATAAGCATGAAAGCAGCATTGCCTTGAAATCATTTTTGGCTGCCTGTGCGTACGCGTTATGTGGAAACTCTCCTCTACTAAACATTTGTTTAGCTTGACATTAGTTTACCTCAACAGCCTGTTAGCTTAGACACGTCTAAATCAAATCCTTTTTATGTTTATTGCAGGGAAAACTAAATCACTTCAGTTTCAGAAGTAATTTATGGCAAATAGCCTGTTACATTCAATAGAAGAGTTAAAAAAACAAATTTCCTTTCTAACACTAAGGCTACCAGTTAGTCACGCTGTAGATTTGGACCCTGAATCCAGTGTAAAGCTATCAGGGAAATAATGATATTACATTTCACAGCAGCATTTGTGCACAGTGAATAAGCCTTGACATCAGCCGCATGAGGTAAGGAGTTGGCCTGGTTCAGAGGTAGCTGAGGTTAAATGGAAAAGCAGTGGATGTGTCATTACACTGAAAAAACATTTGTCATGATTCTGGTCACTGTGTAGTGAAGATCAAGTGTTAACATAATTACTTCTCCAGATTTCAGAGAGACTCGTCATTACTAGAAGTAGAGGAGTGTTTGATGGACGGTGCATAAGTCGAGGTTCGAGGGGAGAGGAGAGGAGAAGAGAGGAGCGGACCGCATGCCATGCGGTCCGCCAATTGCTTCCAGTTTGATTGCTCTGGTCTGGCTTGTCTGGAAGAGACGGGAGAAGAGAAGTGGCCGATCCAAATTTGACTAGCTGAGCCTGTTCTACTTTCCTCCAGGGACTGCCAATGGGGTGGTGTGGTGAAGGGAGATGGTGGAGAGGAGTCGGAGGGGTTCACAAGGGGCAGTGGGAGGGAGGACAGGCTAGGTGTGGAAGGTTGCAGTCGGGGACGGAGGGGGTGTGTGCACCGTTCTCTCCCTAAGAAGTGCTAACTTGGACAGTGGGAGGAATTTTCTGTGGTTTATCCAACGAGAGCTGCTCCATCTGTATAAACTGGTTCCTGCCAAAATGTAGGCTCTCTCCACACACACATACACACACACACACACAAACGCACACACATACAAAGACACACAAACCAAAGGCTGCCAGAATGTCGACTCCCTCTGTCCAAAGAGGAGCAGAGAAACTTAACTCCCTCATTACTCGCTCAGATAACTAGTGCTCAGATGCTTAGATAAAAAGTTACAAGACACACACATTAGCACACACAGGTCACAGCAGAACTCACAGACACGTGTGCACTTGCATGTACACAAGCACACACACGCACTCCATTGAGAAGGTGAGTCCTGAGGCTCTCCTGGCTGCAGAGTACTCAAAAGAATTGTTTTCGTCCGTTCTGTTGACCTGCTCTAATGACAGTGGTGTGGAGACAGGGGGTTATGTAAGTGTGAGCTGCAATCACGCTCCACGCAATTTAGACGTGACTCAGCTGGCTCCGCGCCTGTTTGCAAGAGTGTGTATGTGTGTGTGTGTGGTGTGTGTGTGTGTGTGTGTGTGTGTGTGTGTGTGTGTGTGTGTGTGTGTGTGTGTGTAGGTGTGTGTAAGGAAGAGAGAGAGTAAATGGCTAAGTGAGTGTTTTGTAACAGAAAAAGACACTGAACAGAGTCTATAAGATGGAGAGAGAAAAAAGGTATGAGGAGGTAAAGAGAGTGTGTTCATGTCGACTGGTCTTTGTTATGCACATCTGTTGGTGCAGGATACGTCTTTTTAATTATTATTCTACTAATACAGTAAGATGGCACACTAATATTAAATACACATGCTTTTTAATAAGGATTACACTTCATGGGTGTTAGATCCACCAGAAGTGAGTTGATATTCAATTGTGTGTGTGTGTGTGTTTAAGTGTGTCACACAGTGGCCCCTTAGTTTCCCAGCAGGGCTTGTGGCAGAGGACTGACATCTTTCCACAGGATATGAGAACTGTGTGATCATCCATCTGAGCTTGGAGCTGAGAGGAAAAACATACACTCTACAGCGCCTCCTTTCGGGCCTCAATCTGCATTACTCTCTCTCTCACACACACTCACACACACACACACACACACACACACACACACACACACACACACACACACACACACACACACAAACACACACACTCTCTCTCCCTCGCTTGGATTGCTCCTGTCTCTTTAAAACTTTGCTCTTCTTTTGCCAAGGGGGCAGGGTTGTACTCCGTGAGTCACTGGGCTGTCCCTGGCACAGACAGACACATGCACATAAATGCGCGCATGCACACACACACACACACACACACACACACACACACACACACACACACACACACCACACACTTGAAGCTCTCGATGTTTATGAGTGGAGCTGGCCCTATGCCCAGCCTTAGGGCTGCACGGCCCCAGCACTGTATCACTTAACCCTTCAGGAGCTCATACTGTTCCAATTTAACCCCAAACAGGAGCATCAGCTCAGTATGTCAAAGCTTGACTGTTCAGGTCAAGCCTCTCACAGTCTATTATCCAAATGTCTGCAAGTAAACGCCACATACAATCATTCCAACAAAGCCTACAACTGACAAACTACTTTTCAAACGAGCTGTTCCTTTAACATTCAGTACAGTCGGCTGTTTAACTCTTTAAGGTCTCTCAGAGCAGTTACAGTGCTACTGCTAAACTTAACAATAGAGAAATAGGTTTCTGCGACTGGTGACAAGATTTATGCAGCCGTGATCACACTTCTGCCATTTAGCCTGTTGTTGCTTCACATGACCCTAAAGATGCTTCCTTCAGGTGGACGTGCTGAACTAGTTTCCTCAATAGCTCACTCTTAATGCCCACTGACACCAGCAACCTTTGAACCTTGAACTTGTCCGACTGCATTCAGATCTTCATTGTGCTGATATATTAATACTTTTTTATCTTCATCATCCCCTCTCTTTTGGTCTCTCTTCCACCCACACATGTCTCTGTGCATATCTCCGTTTTGTGAGCATGCAGGACAGTCAATATTTGAGGTATGATGTCAGTGTGTGCACCACTAGCACGCTCCTAGCTGGTGAACAAATAGAAAAAAACCTACCATCTGAATACACACAGAAACACACATGCGTCATCAGCAAGTAATGACCACTGAGTAGCCTGCAACTTGACACAGACAGCACAGTCGTAGAAGGAATGTAAGGCCATTGAGAGCTGGTGTAAAGTGTGTTAAGTATGATGGGTGCGGTGACAGATGCTTTGACCTTATATGCAGCAGTTGTGGGATCGGACTGTGAAAGACGTTGAACCTCCTTCTCCTCTCTGCTCTCTGCGAGATAGATCCCCACGGTGCTATAGCTGCTCCAATAACCATGTCAGCTTGGAGGCAAGGCTATTGCCCTCCCACCTTTACCAGAGGGTAACCTCTGGAGTAATCCCTGGAGGGTCCAGGCTAATAATAGTATATGGATATGATCCTATGGAAATGATAGTCCAGCACAAAATTAAACAGCAGTCAAATGTATGTTAAACACTTGATGCATATATGTGCTGTGTCTAGTATAGGGGGAGTGAAAGTGAGAGTTTAAACTTTAACAGTTGGCAACACCTGAACATAAAGGGGTTGAGTCAGAGAAAACATACAGCACACACACACACACACACACACACACACACACAGAGAAGAGGGCATGTATACACACATAGTGAGTAAGTATGGTTGCTGAGGAGTGTTCTGTAATTCTAGTGTGTGTTAATGACTCTCCCAGGCACACTGGAGAAGACGTTAAAAACTCTGGCTGTGATTTAGTGTGCAGCGACGCAAGCTGGGACACGATCCAGAGATTCACACTGTGGCACATACATGCATATAGTCACACATGCACACACACACACCAAAACACTGAGGCGGAATTTAACAATGAAAGAGGGAAGTTGATGCTAAGATGAAACATGTTTAAATGTTAGTTTAAAATACAAAGCTATATTTTACAAACTAGATAAATAATTAAACCTCCATTGTTAGTCCTTGCATTTGCATGTTCAGTGCAGTTTTATGGCCAATTCTATGTTATTGTATTTGAATTAAACACTATAAAATATATTCAAAATCTCTTTATACGGGCCTGAATGGCATTATAGTCACACATCAATCATGGGCCAAGTCACTTAGCAGCCATTAAACTGTAACAATGTTTGTGTTTATTCAGCTTGGCTCTGACTGAAAACAAAAACATACGTCCTCGTTTACCCACCACAATCTCATTATGGCCATACAAACAAGTCATTTTTAATCCACCAATTACAGATGAGAATGGGAAGAAGAAATTTGCTTGACAATCACAAGTTTGCGGCTGGCGATGGCTGTACAGTGCATCACCACACTGGACAACTTGCGGTCTTCAAGAAGACTTTTCGTGAACTGAAAGTAAAACAAAGAGCTTTAACCATTGCAACACAATGAGAGGATGGGTTACGTTTCAAAGTGAGGCCTTGTATACTTTTGCTTTGCCCAGAGCCAGACACCTGCCCTGGGTTGGCTCTGTTTACTTGGGCCCCCTCTTACACAGGCCTCAGCCTAAGTCACCTGTATTTACCTTGGATCTGCTGAGCGTCTACAGCACAGTGGTGTGATTTGTACGCTAGAATATACAGCGGTGTGGATTGCGACATGAGTTGGGTAATATCACCTCTGGTCGGGTTAAGAAAAGATTGGTGGAAGACTGATGAAGTTTGTTTTGGAGAAATCTACTCCCCTCCTTTAGAAAGGTTTGTTAAGTCCTGTTCCCACAGAGTACAGCTCCATGCCCTACTTCTTTCCTCCACCAAGAATAACATGTACCTGGACAACACTGACCATTTAGACAGCTGCAGGGAGGGTGAGGAGGAAGGGGTGGGAGGAAGAAGGGGTGGGAGGAGGGCTGGGAGTGAAGGCTGAGGTATTAAAAAAAAAAGAGAGAGATGGACGATTGAAGGTAATAATGTGGCACGCAATGAGAGAAAGAAAGGGGGAGAAAGAGGAATCAGGGATTGATGGGAAGAGAGCAAACGAAAAGGAGGAACCCATAAAGTTGGAGTGAATGAAAGAGACAGAGAGATATGCCCCTATCCTTTTAAAAGTTAGTTGAATCTCTGGAGGTTTAATTGAATCTGAAATGAGTCGGGAGGCAGAAACTTAGCAGAAGCTCTGGAAGGCTTAGCGCTGGAGATGAAGAGCCAGTGAATGACAGGAGGGAAGACAGAGGAAGGGAAGACTCCATAACAGCATACAGAGGAGTCCTGTGCGAGGAAAAGGTTCGGCCACACACAGGTAAATTGATCTCACGGGAGAGTGAGTAATAGTGGAGTAAAAGCTAAAAAGGAAGGTATGGATTGGAAACACTGAGGAAGGAACAGAAAAAGTGAACAAAGCGTGAAGACGGGGAGAAATTAGTCTGGGAAGAAAAGGAAAAAGTAAGGAGTCACACAGGCAGAAAAAAAAGGGACAAGTAGTGATGTTGGAGAGAAGCGGACAGAGACAGAGCTTCGGAAGAAATGGAGAAAGAGGTTTCGGGTGGGACTGGCCTGAGGGTTGTAAGGTGCAGGGCTCTCTCCAGAGCAAACAGAGGCTAACAGAGGGGCTGTTTGTCTGGGTGAGGGTGGGTCAGGGGAGGGGACAGCAACACCGGGATGTAAAATGTGACAGATCTATTTTAGGGTTCCAGCACAGGAGCCCTTCCCCAGCTCAGAACCAGGTGTCAGGGTCAGGGGTCAAGGGCAGGACAGCAGAATCTAAAGCACCATTCGAAGTGGATTAGTTTTTTACTGGAGGAGGTCCTGTAATTTAATTTTTATGTGCTATGTGTGTTCCAGGTCCAATTCCAAAAGACAATTCAAGCGAGGAAAATAAGATTTGTGATTTCCTGCAGATAACTGCTCACAGCTTGAATGGAAATGCTCTATGTTATCAATGTGGAGATGTTGGCTCAAACTGTGTTGCTTCTTTCAAATGACTAAAAGGAAACATTAGCAATTACAAAGCTATATTTTTTCTTTTTTCTTCTATTTTTATTTGAACATTTCCCGAACATGCTGCAAAATCAGTTTGTCACTACCGATAATATCATGCTCATCATTACCCTTTTCTTGTTTGTCATTATTCCTGTATTTAATCTTTTTTGGTTGCTTTTCTACAGAAATCACCCTTACTTCCTCTTGTACTCATCTGTTACTCTGGAAATGATCGAAATGTTTGAGAAGTGAATAACAGTGTGACAATACATTAATAGCCGGAATTTAATTTCACAACGTTTCTCATACATTAAGTCATCAGCTGTGATTTTGATGCTGTGGTCCGTAACATCACTTTTCCTTACTAGTTGTTGCTCTTTCCCCAACATCCCCATAATCATCCCCACCCCACCTACGCACTGCCACCACCACCACCACCACTTCCATTTCGCCCCCGCTTTCATATCTCATGTATGTCTTTGAAACAAACCCATTCTCCAATTGTGAAGCCACCCGCCACCTGCCTCCACCCCCCCCCCCCCCCCCACCTGCGCGGTGGTCTGGGCCTATCAGGATCCAGGTAGAGGGCTGATTATGCAGGCAGCTGTCAGCCTTCTCAGGTGAGGCCCCCCAGGCGACAGTTCAACTGCTTCAGACTGAGGCTGTGCCACTGAGCCTGACAGTAGCACGAACAACACAGAGAAAAGAATGCTAATGGATCAAATCAGATGAGTGCTGAGATGAGAGGAGGGAGTGCAGAGAAGAAGAGGGCGCTGGCAGGCACTTCTGATCAGCTGTCATTCAGATGAGGCCTTGTGTGTGTGATATTTGTTGTGCGTGTTTGAGCGAGAAGCACTGGCCGCCCAGGATTACGCCCCCAGTTACTGACATGTTTTCCCTCCACAGCGCCTTGAAGTTTGAAAGATGAAGGAAGGGTGTGAACAGAGGGAAGGAGGGGCTGGCAAAAGCGATAGATGGATGGATGTGTGAGGCTATATACAGTACACCGCTCTGTTCCTTTCTTCTTCCACCTCGTACGCCTTTCCCATCTTCCATCTACCCAGCGTAACTCCACCTCTCTCTTTGACTATATGTCTGCCCCGGAGCCATACCTTACTGCAGAAAAGGCAACATATCAAAACTTAACGGCGTTTCCTTTTCTGAATAATGCTGAGTTCAATATTATTTTGTTTTGAACTTCACTTCTGCGCTTGCTTCTTCTCTCCTCCAGGGCAACCCCTTCATGAGGAGAGACGAGATGCTTTAGCACCATCACTTACGGGCAGTCAAACAGCCTCCTGTGTGGTGCGAACTCCTGATTGAAACATAGCAAGCCGAAGACTTCAGTTACCCCTCTTTCCCTTCGTTGATATGTCTCGTCTCTGAATGTCTAATTCCATTCGCCTCCACAGGACTACAGACATAAAGTTAAAGCCTACATGTGCATGTGTTCATGCCATGAATGGATAATGTATTCTGACAGCAGAAGCAGGTGGATATATGATCACCCGCTAAAGAGGATTGCTGTGACACTGAATCAGGAAGTGCTTGTCAAGTCATGTTACAACTCCTGGTGATGAACTCACTGTGGATCTCTTTCTGCGTCGCCTCGATCGTCACCCACAATCAGGGTGCAGGAAAGTTCAAAATTTCAACTATACCCAAAATTACCTAAAATAGCAAGCTGCCATTTTCCCAAACACAACTCAAATGCCTTCAAACACAAACAACTTGACGTGCTCTACCCCAGTGCTACACCCCCCTCCTCACCCCTGCCCTCACCCCATCCCTGGCAGATGGCTTTAATTAATACAGACATGACAACGAGATTCCCTGCGATTAATATACACAGCAGTTATGGATTTAAGTGCTAGGGATTCCAGATAATAAGATTAACAGCAGTTGGAGTGGGGGGCATCTGGCAGATGATATGAAATGGTGGAGGGATGGAACAATTGCGAAATAAGTGTGCGTGCATTGCGTGCGTGTACGTGAGTGTGCGCCTGTCTGTGAGAGAGATGGATAGTATCACAATGCTGAGGGCCTAACGTCATGCGATCTTAATAGGGAAGTGTTTTATCCACTTGTTATTGTGTAGCCAGCTGTCCTTTGTGCCGTAACACAGGCTACATGTTAGGGCAAACACACAATGGCTGAAGCTGCATTGAATTTCACCATATGTGTACATCATCATGTGCTGTAATATGTATCTGTGGCAAACACTTCCGACTTCATCTGCTCGATCAATTTGCTCTCCTGATGAGAAAATGAACACTTTGCATGACGGGAGCAGTCTTTTAAGTCACTCAGATGTTTAACATAAAGACAACTGTTCATTATTTGCATAATTAATGCAAAACAACTTGCCACCTGTTTCTGGAGTGAGGAGCCTATAAGTCTTTTAGCTGTAGACAAATCATAAATAATGACAGACAGATGCAAACAAGTACATCTGGGATGACGCCTCAGTCCTGTTTCCATAGTCAACGTTAGCTATTTTCATTTGACTCTCAGCTCCAATTCCTGGAGACAACACAAAATACAAAGAAAAAAAAAAGTAGTTACTGTTTATGAAGGCGATTTAGGGAAGTTGATAATCTATTTTGATAGTTCCTCTTTGGAGAAAGTCTTCCCTCTTTCTTCAGAATCTATGGTTATGATTGTTTTTGTCTACATTCAGTCCTTCAGATTTAATGTATTGTTTTTCTACATGTGTTGCGTATATGAGGACACTAAGCTGGACAAACTAAAGCCATATGGTGCACAGTGAAGTCCTCTGCACTAACCTTCTGTCTCTTGTTTATCCCAATGGCTACATATTAGATAATATGTAATGTCTAATATTTGTATTTGTTGGCATTTAGAAAAATGTCATCACGTAGGAGACAAGCTCAAAGAAAAACAACAGATTACACAACTTCTCATTTCTGGGTTATGGTGAAGGGTTATTATGTCAGTCTCTGGCTACTTCCAACTGTATAGATAGATAGATAGATAGATAGATAGATAGATAGATAGATAGATAGATAGATAGATAGATAGATAGATAGATAGATAGATAGATAGATATACTTTATTGATCCCAAGCTGGGAAATTACAGTGTAGCAGCAGCATGACACAGACACATAGTGACGATACAGTGACAATAACAACATATAGTATAAGGATATAAAGAATAAGAATATAAGAAAAACAAACTATACACTAAAATAGCAAAATGTAAAGAATAAACTATACATAGTAAAATAGCAAAATAGCAATAGTAAATTAAAGCCGCAAGCGGCGATGGCGGGCCCTCGCTCACCCATGCCACCGCGGGGCCTGAGGCATGGCGGGGCTGTGGCGTGAAGCAGAAAGTGAGAAAAAACCTGGAAGGAGGCCAAAAATGCAATGTTTCGTTCATCCAGTAGGGGGCAGTCACAGGTAGTTACACATATGGTCTGGTGTGTTCAGGGCGGCCAGTCATCAGTCATGTGAAGTTTTGAGTGAATTGGACAAAGCCTGAAGGAGTTATGAGCAGTTAATGGTTCATCCACCAGGGGGCAGTCACCAAATGTGGTGTGGTGCGTTCAGGGGCGGCCCCTCATCACTCATGTGAAGTTTGGAGTGAATTGGACAAAGCATGAGGGAGTTATGAGCAGTTAATGGTTCATCCACCAGGGGGCAGTAATGGGATGCGTGCAGGTGTGTTCAGGGTCAGTCCCTCATCACACATGTGAAGTTTCGTGGAAATGGGACAAAGCATGACGGAGTTATGAGCAGTTGATGGTTCATCCACCAGGGGGCAGTAATGGGATGCATGCAAGTGTGTTCAGGGTCAGTCCCTCATCACACATGTGAAGTTTCGTGGAAATCGGACAATGTTGATGCAAAAAATGGCACTTCCTGTTTCCACTAAGGGGAGACATGAGCGACACCCCTATCAGATGGAAGAGGTCTCAACCCTGGACCTGTGTATCAATTTTCATGATGATACGTGTTCAATAAAGCCATCAATAAGCCAAACGTATTTTCATGGCGAGGAATTGATGGTAGCCACGCCCCCACAGGGACGCCATTACTCGTAGCTTCACAGTGTTCATAATGTAGCTTCACCAACTGGTTCTGCATGTTTTAGAAGTGGAATGAAGTTGACGGGGTCAACTATGTATTTTTCATGAATTTAAGTTCACTTCCTGTTACCACCGGGGGGCGCTATGAGTTACGTGGGAAGTTAATATATCGGGACGTTCAGGGCGGAGCCATCATCATGTCCAGCAAGTTTGAAGCTGATTGGATGAAGTATGTGGGCGTGAGAGCCACTCGTATGTACATGGCGAGCACGCCAAAGTTAGTTGAGCCCTGGCAGACACGCCCTTTGACCTACGGATGCGCAGAGCACAACTTAAGCTCAGCTAGGTCTGGACATGTTGCGTACCTAATTTGAACTTGATCGGGCGAACGCTGTGGGAGGAGTTAATTTTAGGCGGGAAAAATCAAAACCAAAATGGCCGACTTCCTGTTGGGTTGAGGTCATGAGGTCAAGAGGCTTTTTTGCATATGTGGGTATAATACATATGTGTACCGAATTTTGTGAGCATAGGACAAAGTTAGCAAAATTCCCTATGGGAACTTTTGGACTTTGTAGGGGGCGCTATTCCGCCATTCTGCGTCGACCATGTGCGACCACCCAAAAATATCGAATTTCGGATGAGGCCGGACGTCCGTGCAAAAGTATAAGCATTTTCACATTTGGGAAAGGGGCGAAATTGGGGCACGAAATGTCGGAAGAATAATAATAATAATAATTAAAGCCGCAAGCAGCGATGGCGGGCCCTCGCTCACCCATGCCACCGCGGGGCCTGAGGCATGGCGGGGCTGTGGCGTGAAGCAGAAAGTGAGAAAAAACCTGGAAGGAGGCCAAAAATGCAATGTTTCGTTCATCCAGTAGGGGGCAGTCACAGGTAGTTACACATATGGTCTGGTGTGGTCTGGTGTGTTCAGGGCGGCCACTCATCAGTCATGTGAAGTTTGGAGTGAATTGGACAAAGCATGAAGGAGTTATGAGAGGTTGATGGTTCATCCACCAGGGGGCAATAGAGTGTAACAAAACACAAGCGGTTGCGTTCAGGGTGGGACAGTGATTACACATGTGAAGTTTTGTGGAAATCGCACAATGATGATGTAAAATATGGCACTTCCTGTTTCCACTAGGGGGCAACACGAGTGAGATCGCCTATGAGCGAATGGAGACGTTGAGGTCGGCACCCTGGACCTGTGTACCAATTTTCATGATGATACGAGTTCAATAAAGCCATCAAAAAGCCAAACGTATTTTCATGGCGAGGAATTGATGGTCGCCGCGTCGCCAAACGGACGCCATTACTCGTAGCTTCACAGTCTTCATAATGTAGCTTCACCAACTGGTTCTGAATGAAGTTGATGGGGCAAAGTATGTAATTTTAATGAATCTTAGTTAACTTCCTGTTACCACCGGGGGGCGCTATGAGTTACGTGGGAAGTTAATATATCGGGACGTTCAGGGCGGAGCCATGATCATGTCCAGCAAGTTTGAAGCTGATTGGATGAAGTATGTGGGCGTGAGAGCCACTCGTATGTACATGGCGAGGACGCCAAAGTTAGTTGAGCCCTGGCAGACACGCCCTTTGACCTACGGATGCGCAGAGCACAACTTAAGCTCAGCTAGGTCTGGACATGTTGCATACCTAATTTGAACTTGATCGGGCGAACGCTGTGGGAGGAGTTAATTTTAGGCGGGAAAAATCAAAACCAAAATGGCCGACTTCCTGTTGGGTTGAGGTCATGAGGTCAAGAGGCTTTTTTGCATATGTGGGTATAATACATATGTGTACCGAATTTTGTGAGCATAGGACAAAGTTAGCAAAATTCCCTATGGGCATTTTTGGACTTTGTAGGGGGCGCTATTCCGCCATTCTGCGTCGACCATGTGCGACCACCCAAAAATATCGAATTTCGGATGAGGCCGGACGTCCGTGTAAAAGTATATGCATTTTCACATTTGGGAAAGGGGCGAAATTGGGGCACGAAATGTCGGAAGAATAATAATAATAATAATAATAATAATAATAATAATAATAATAATAATAATAAACATTACAATTTCAATAGGGCTTTCGCCAGGCGACTTGCAGTCGCCGCTCGGGCCCTAATAAAATAAAATGTAAAATGTAAAGTGTAATGTACAAAAGTATATACAACAGATTGGCAGTGTTGATTTTAGTGCAAAGTAAATGTGCGATGTGTGTAGAAAATAAAGTGTGCGGTGACTGTAAGTTATGACCAGAGTTTTTTTTTTTTTTAGTTGTTATTATACAGTGTGATGGCATGAGGCAGGAAAGATGGACTGTATGGACTGTCTCTCCACATATCAGTCACTTTCGAGACAATCTGATAAGATGCACACTACAGATAAACTCCCAACTCCCAAACCCATAGGGCAGGGTGGTGATTTGAAGACTTTGCATATTTGTGTGTTTCATTGCAAAACATCTATAAATGACAGAAAACTTAAATTAGGTTACTGACAGCTGTGTTCTTGTCTTGTTAAAGTGTAGTAGATTTAGATGAAGTTTTGTATTTTTTTTCATTGAAGATTGGTTTGGCGTTTTGTTCTTTTTTGTGACACTTACCCTCAAACTGTCTTTTCTTCTCCAACTTTCGTTAGAGATTTCCAAAATTTCCTAGAATAACCCTCGACAAAACTCAAGAGAATGTTCCTGAACTTTGCTGCATTTCAGCTGTGGGTTTGACAGTTGTGGGTGACGTGAGTAACAGTCAAAGAGACAGCATGGTAATAGCAAAAAAGTTAGCTTTGCTGGGCATGAAAACTTCAGAGTTGTGCAGATTATGCAAAATGTAATTCTTCCAGTTGGCTGTGGTGAAATCAAACAAGGAAAGGGTAAATAATGTAACTCTCAGAATGTGAATGTTTCATTGTTAATGTGGCCCAACTATGAAGTTTAGATTTTTTTTTTAATGATTAAGTTCTTCTTTCATGTTTCCATCTCATCTGATACCATATCCATGTGAATTTTCAATTAAATTAATTTAGTTTATTTGTTTAGTAAGATGGTTTTGCTCAAGTAACCAAGTTGCTCCTTGATAAAAAAAAATACACAGAATATACAGCGCATAACTGGAAAGTTAACTCAGGCTCAGTAGCAGAAATTCCAACATTTCCAGCAAACATAAACATAATTTGGGTAAAAAATGTAAACTTTTATTCTGTGTTTACTCCTGTGAGACACAACGCTCAGCAGGAGAGCAGCAGTGGCGATGAGCTGAACTTTAACGGGGAACTCCGCTGATTTTATGAATCAAATTCTGTTTACAGGTGTTGGGAAGGAACACTGCATCTGAAAAAGGTGTATAAAGACTTTTGTGGCTCCAAAGGGAGCTGTGCAAAGTCTGATAAATTGCCTTATTATAAGTGATGTCACTTGAGGCAAAATCGGTTGGTGCTGAAGACTACAAGTTTAAAAATGAAAAAAATCTGGTGGTGTAAAGTTTGAAAGAAGTAAGGATACCAAAACTTTGTAGCCCACCCCTAATCTCTGCTTGAGGCTAACGGCTCAAGACAACATTAGCTTCTACTAGCATAATACACACAAATATGTACAGGTGAACCTGCTGAAGTGCATTTTGGGTTTTTATGGAAGACTATTAAAAAGACGATATCTGATTCTTCTGCATCAGGTTTGATACTTTTTTTGTTTTCCACTGCAAGTCCATTAGTTACAGGAGAACAGGCTAAATTGATTGAGCACTCTACTAAATGGCAACTTCCCAACATTAATTGCTGTATTTAGTTGCAGAAAGGTGCACTAGCTTGCAGTCAGTGAAACCTATATTTGACACTTTCTTGCTAGTCAACATGATGACCCCCTCAATTTTTTCCCTCCTTTTCTTTCCTCTCCCAAGCCTCTTTTTGCAGTCAAGCAGGCACTGTAAAGACAGTGAGGGAGAGTAATTTGACAAAGAAAGGGTAGAAGTTGGCACTGAAAGTGAATCAAGGGAGCAAAAGCAAACAGAGGAAGGAAGGAGTGGGAAGGGGGGAGGGAAAAAGTGGAGGAGGGAAGTTGGCGGGGGAGGGACGGGGAATGGGAGAAGGGATTGGGGGGGGAGAAGCGGTAAGCAGAGCGAGGACGAAAACTCCAGTAAAAACAGAGTGTGAGATGTAACACATTTGTGCAGAGCGGGACCGCTTTTAATGACCAACTTCCACTTCTTGACCACGAGTGACTGGACACTCTGGTTCACGACCCCAAGCACGGCCGTACAAAGGC